>NC_041060.1:4505249-4690249 GCF_900634775.1 Gouania willdenowi | reverse complement strand
TTATTTCTCTGCATATTTGTGCATTTTTGTTGAATTGTTTTGCATTTTTTTTGTATGTTTTTTTTTTTCCCTCACGTGTATCTTTGTTGTCGTTTTCTTTAATTTTTTTGTGTATTAATAGTGATTTGTTTGTTTTTGTTGTTCTTTTGCATTTTTCTGTAATTTTATATGCTTTTAATTCCCCCCCCCAACAGAAAGAGTTGTGAGTTTATTAAATGTCTTCTATGTGTGTGTATTAGTATAATCTTAAGCCTCTTTCCCATATTAGCAGCACCACCTCTCTCCACTCTTATCTCTAATCCGTGCAGATGAAAAGCTGATATGGCTCCTCTGTGACACACTCCATCCTATTAACTGTGTCTGTCCTAGATTTATTATTCACCTCATCTCACACTCTCTCCATCGCTGGAAATGGATCCAGAGCCGCTGCTGCTGTGTGAAGAGATTTAGGGACAGCCTGTGCCTGCTTTATATTTGGCATATTATATATGATAAAAAATAAACCAGGGATGGGAAACTTTTATCACAGTGGGCGGGGCCACAAACATGTGATTGTATCTGATCTGAGGGTCACATGATCAATATTCATGTCAACATTTAAAATAATTTACAATCAGAGCATTAACACAGGAAACAACAAATAGTTTGTGCATTTTTTTGTGATTGTTTGTATTTTTTCCCTTTATTATTGTGTACTGTTCTTGTTTTGTATGTTTTTGGAGTCTTTCTGTATATTTTTCTGTTTTCTTGTGTCATTATGTCTGTTTTTGTTTGTCATTTTGTGTATTTTTTTGTCATTTGGAGTTTTTTTGAGTCTTTTTTAGTGTTTTTGTCTCTTTGCTTTTCTGTGTGTTTCTCAAGTTCATTCTGTACAATTTTTTTTTAATTTATTTATTTTTTCTCTAATGTATGTTTTCTTGGTGTCATTTTGTGTGTTTTGTTTTTCTATATTTTATAGAGTTATTTTAGTGTTTTTCTGCATTTTGTGTGTTATTGTTATTGTTCTATTTTTTGGAGTCATTTTAGTGATTCTGCTTTTTTTGTGTGTTTTTGTGGCTTTTCTGTGTGTTTCTGCAGTTTATTTTGTGTATTTCTGTTGTCATTTCATGTGTTTTTGGAGACATTTTGAGTTTTTTGTTGTTGTTTTGTCTCTTCTTGGACTCATTTTGTTTGCGTTTTTGTAGTTATTTTGTATTTGTTTTTGTCTTATGGGGTATTTTTGTTCATGGATAAACTGTCCCATCTGTTGTCTTATTTAAAATGTTTTACTCCTTAATCCTTTCCTCTTTTTTTATCATTATTATATTACTTATTCAGTGTATCCCAAATATTCACAGGAGCTCAGATCTGCAATAAGATTATTTAAGCTCCACCCCTTTCTTTAAGCAGCTCCTCCCACAGACACATCCCTCAGTAGTGAAACAGTGAGTGATGTCCCTGAGTCCCATCAGACGTCCTCACCTGGAGGAGATGGAGCAGAGACGTCTCCTCCTCCAGCTGTCCAATCACAGACAGGAGGAGGAGCAGGAGCTCTACTTCCTGGACTACGTCCCTCAGCCCAGTGACTCCATCACGCTGCCCCCCAGTGTTATCTACGTCCTAGTGGGGGTGGTGCTTGTTGTAGTGGCCACTTATGCCATAGTGGGTCACCTGATTAAAGACCTGGTGCATGATGTAGCAGGTAACCCCCAAACCTGAACCGTAGGTGTCCACCTGTCCTCTCCAGTGTCTTTGAACCCCTGGTATTCCTAAATGAATCATTGTTCCACCTTTACATTCTCTCCTTGGTAGTGTGGTACTCAAGACCACGCTATACAAGACCAAAACAAGACCAACATCTTCAAAAAGACTGGTCTGAGTACTACAGCACTATACTCCTTAGGTGTTGTTCATGAGATTACCCAGTGAATATCTCTACCCAACGTCTGCCAAAAGCACCTGTTAAAGGCTCCCTGTAGTGAAAATGTATGTCACAAAAAATGTGTTTATTGTGTTACTAATAAACAAAATGTGTGCAACTATGAACTATGAAATGCTGCCATTTTGGACAGGATATGACACAAGTTTGTTGTTTCCAGTTAGCTGTTGCTAGGCAACAGTGTTCCGTTGGTCTACGGTTTCTGAACAATGGCGGAGTGTAACGTCAATGGTTGCTACAACAACAAGAGAAAAACCCCACAGAAACATTTCTTTAGCGCCTCTGAGACAAAAAACAACACTAAGTCGGAGTTATCCAGGCGTTGGATCCGTACGTGATACACACTTAAAACGTTTACGTTTAGAAGAAATTTGGTGATATGCGAGGACCGCTTCAAGCTTAGCTGCTATGAGAGGGATCTGTGAACTAAGCTAATGGGCTAAGCTAATGTGCTAAGCTAATGGGCACCAAGCCAAAGTTTTTTCTGAAACTAGACGCGGTCGCGACAGAATTTCTTCACAGAAAATCTCAATCCAGTTTGTAAACGTACTTGTTCATAGCACTACTATGTTTCTGCTTACATCATCATGTCCAGGAACAGATATCCTTTCACGCAGCTTTCATCACACTGTCTAAGCATAGTTTTTGCACTTCCAACACCTAACTACTCAGCCATGGCTCGTTTCTGCTGCTAACAACAGCTCTGTCCGTTAGGCTAATTCTGATGCTAAGTGTGTGCAGGGAGGTTCACAATTAAGCAGGAAGTTGGTGAGAAAGGTGATATTTAATCCTCTCCTAAAAAACAACCTGGATGCTGCACTTTATCACTGAAGGAGAGGTTCCGCATGGCTGCTTAGCGCTGAGCGCTAACAGAAAAACTACACTATCTACATATCCTGACCAAAACGGTGTTTATGCCCCAAGGTATAAAATAGATGTAAAAAGTCCTTTTAATGTGTTTTTTTTTTTTTTTTTTTTTTTTTTTTTTTTTAAAGGTGCACATTTTGTGTTTATTGGTAATACATTAAACACATTTTTTTCTATCTACATTTTCACTTCAGGTACCCTTTAATGGTAGCCCGACCTTTCTATAGAGCAGAAATAGGCAACTTCTATCGGAGCAGGGGCCATGAAAATGTGATTGTCTAATCTGAGGGCCACATTTTCAACAGACCAGTGTGTTTTCAAATTGATTTTGTCTGTTTTCTTGTCAATATGACAAATTTATGTTCTCTTCTTGAGTGTTTTTCGAGTCATTATGTCTGTTTTTGTTGTATTTTTTGTGTTATTGTCATTTTGTGAGTTTTGTGCAATTCCGTTGGCATTTGTGTGTCTTTGAAGTCCTTTTGTATATGTTGTTGTTTTCGTAGTCATTTTTGTCTTTAAGTAGTTGTTTAGTGTGTCTTTGTTGTAATTTTGTGTACTTTTATTTTCTATATTTTTGGGTTAGTTTTGTGTGTTTAGGTGGTTTGTGTGCTTTGTGTGCTTTTTTTTTCCCACATCATTTTGTGTATTTTTGTAACCGTTTTGTATATTTTGTCTTATTTCTGTGCATGTTTGTGTGTTTTTGGAGCAAATGTTTGTGTTTTTGTGGTTCTTTTTTGTAATTTTGCATGTTTTTTCCACATAATTTTGTGTATTTTTGTTGTAGTTTTGGGTTTTTGGAGCCGTTTTTTCATATTTTGTATTATGTCTGTGCATGTTCGTGTGCTTTTGAAGCAAATTTGTGATGTTTTTTGTGTTCTTTTTGCATTTTCTGTAATTTTGTAAGTTTTTTTCACTTTATTTTGTGTATTATTTGAGTCATTTTGTGTATTTTTGTAGCCGTTGTGATTGTTAGGCTTCATGTAACTTCTAACTTCATGACTGCCAGTTGCCTATATCTGCTACTATAGAGCAATCCAAAAACAATGCGATAATATGTTAAGGTTTCATTTATTCAGATGACTTTTTTCAGGAAATTTATTTTGCCAAAGGTCAGTCTTCCTCAGAGGCATCTACTGATGTTTCCTAGTGAGTTATTTCATAAATGAAATAAGTTCAGGTCTGAGTTCTGAATAAATGAAACCTCAACATATTATTCAGAAAAAAAGCTAAAATGAACTTGCTAGAATTAAACAATGTGATGACCTCTGACCTGACCCGCGTTATGTCCATGACAGACTGTATCCTGGGCCCCAAACCAGTAGAGGATGACCTGGAAGGAGGAAGAGGAGCAGCAACATTAGAGGAAGAGCAGCAGCTCTCCAGCGTTTCCAGTAAAGTAACGGAAGGAAACCAGCAGCAGGTGTGGACGGAGAGAGAAAGAGACGCCGAGCCTCCGCCCACCGTCTGTCAGACTCCGCCCACCCTGCATCCTTCATGGACGGATGCCAAGGCAACTTCGTCCAACACGGCAGAAAAACGGAAACCTAATCATAGCGTGACCTTCGCCTGCCCTCCAGCTCCTCAAGCCCCGCCCCTTTAACGCAGCTAGTTTATTGCTACGTCAAATGCTACGAATGTTGAAGTTTTAGTTTGTACTTGTTCAACAAAACATCAGATGCTTCCTTTAAATTCTGAATAAAAAGATAAAGGACATGGCAGACATGGTCCAATATTTAAGTCTTTTGCATTATTTTATTTATTTATTTATTCATTTAATTTCATGATTTGTAAAAACAACTTAAGAGAAACTCATTATCTTTTTAGATTTTGATAAACACATTTTTTAATATAATTTAAGGAACTAAATATTGAGACACAATTTGTTTAATTTACATAATGTTTTATATTATTTTAATTATAGTGTATTGGTTAATTAAAAAGCAATGTATTTTGATTAATTTAATAAAAAAATATTTATTTCTCTAAGTAGAAATAGTTATGCCTTCATCACAAAAAATTTCAACGTTGGGATCCTGGACAAGCCCCCAAATATTTTAGAAAGGCAGGATTTTTTTAATCAGAATTCACAGTGATTTTTATTATCTGTACATTGAACATTGTTTAATTTATTCATTGTAATTTATTGATTAATTAAATAACAATTTATTCCAATTAATTTAATATTACACAATACTCACAAAAACTTAGTGATATATACAAATTATGTAGAAAATGTTTATTTCTCTAATTAGAAAAAGTTATATCTTCATAAACAATTCCGAAGAAGACAAGCCCCCAAATATGTTTGAAAAGTTATTTCTGAAAGCACAGGCAAGACATTTAATCAGAATTCACAGTGATTTTTGTTATTTTTCCATACATTGACTTGATTTTTTTCCCAAAAAAAAATTGTCCACTATTTAAGTCTTTCACATCATTTTATTTATTTATTTATTTATTTATTTATTTATTGTAAACATTGTTTGGACAACTAAATAGAAGCTCATTAACTTTTTGCATTTCAATAAATGCATTTTGAAAATAATGAAATATTAAATCTTTATAATTAATAAGAAACTAAATATTGAGACAATTTTTTCCTTAAATATTTGATTTATTTTTACAATTGGATTTTATTGATTCATTAAATAATTAATAATAATAATAATATATATATATATATATATATATATAGTTGGGGTAAAAAATGTTTTAGCTAAGTAGAAATAGTTATACCTTCATCACAAACAATTTCAATGTTGGGATCCCAGACAAGCCCCCAACTATGTTAGACATTTAAGAATTCACCTGCAGTGATTGCTTTTACTAGACGTCTTCTTCTTGTTCTTACATATTGTTTGTGCATTTATTCATTTATCAATTAAATATTAATAGTTTTTATCTGTTGAATTTGTTTTTTCTGCCCTTGTTTCTATAGCACATTGAGATCACTAAATGTAAAGTGCTTTACAAATTAAAGTTATTATTATTGTTATTATTTGTTAAGAAAAGCGTTTTAGCTTATTTCTGAGTGTTAGCTGGTCTGGATAACTCTGCAAACGGAGCTTTGAATAACACTGTGACCATGTGAGTGGCGACACTTGTCAAACACACACAAGTATTAGTGCATATTTCAGTGTTTTCAGTGATAATTATCTGGTTAAACACTCCGACCCATGTGTTCTGCTGTTGTTCCACTGCTGGGATGTTCCACTCTTATCTGCTCCCATTAATCCATCTTACCTAGCCCAGCCTTAATACCAGGTCATGTAAAGGGCACCGGCCTGGAATTACTGTGCATATTATGAGTGAAATACTGATGTAAGCAGACTGGAGAAGGCTGTCACAATCTGCTACAGCTAATCTAGGACGTGAGACCAGGGACAGGACCTGGAGTTAAGACCTGGAGATGGAAGCCAGAGATGAAGAAAAGACTGCTTGTCTGAAGACAGAGTCATTTGAAACCTAATGAGGAACCTTTGAAGGTGAGATGGAGAACGTTCATCATAAGGAGGACGACGGCTCGGTTCTGTTCGAAAGCTACATCCCCCCGTCCCGTGACGCCGTACACCTGCCCACCTACGTCCTCTACCTGCTCATGGCCGTCTTCATCGTACTATTGGTTCTTTACGCCATCATCGGACACCTCATCAAAGACCTCATCCACGACTTTGCAGGTTTGTGTGCAAAGTCACTTCCTTAATAGCCCAGCAGATATGTATGGCAGAATTGTTTTTTTAAATGCTGAATTCATTTTTAATGGGATCCACGCTGGCAAACCAATGGTTCCCATTTGAAAATCAAGAAATCCAAGATGGCCGCCATCAGTGTTGCCAATTTATATATTGTGTCATAACTTTGGTTCTATTTGACATAGAAACATGATCTCAGTGGCAAATCACAGGTTTTCAGTGTCAATTAATTCAATAATGTATCTTAAAATACCGTAAATTGTGCTCAGAGCAAGATCCAAGATGGCCGCCGCCATTGGTTTTGCAAATTTACGATAACTTTGGTTCTGTTAGACGAAGAAACATGACCTTTGTGGCAAAATGTAGGTTTTTGGGGACAAGGATTGTCATGAAATAGCTTAAAATACTGTAAAGTGTTTCATGCTTCCACGTAAAATAGAACCAAAGCTATGACAACTGGCTTCCCCAAAAAGTAAAACACACTAAATGACTACAAAAAAATCACAAAAACACTACAGAAGTACACAAAATAACTGACAAATAGACAAAATGACAACAAACACACACAAAATGAGAGAAAAATAACACCAAAAACACTAAAAACACAAAAAAATAGTACAAAAAATACACAATATAATTAACATATAATAAATGACACCAAAAAAACACACAAAGCAACAAAGATGCACAACGTGAGAGAAAAGTGTACAAAATAACACCAATAATATATCTTAAAATACCATATATTGTTCTCAGAGCGAGACCCAAGATGGCCACCATCTGTTTTGCCAATTTCAATCTTGCCACAACTTTGGTTCTGTCAGACATAGAAACATGTGGCAAAATGTAGTTTTTTTTAGACAAGGATTGTCATGCAATAGCTTAAAATACTGTAAATTACATCCAGAACAAGATATAAGATGGCCACCACAACGCTTTACAAAAGGAAAGTGTGCAATTGTATGACAAAGTTGCCTTTTAAAGGGTGAACGATTTGACTTAAAACCCCGTCAAAATATTAAATATGTCTATTTTCATTTATTTCTCAGAAAGATTACATCCCCCCCAAATCCAGCCCTTTAGAGCATCCAAATCGGCCCGCACTGACAAAAATATGATGGAAAAAACATGAATTATTGTGTAAATTACCAAATAATCCAGCTATAGATATCTCAAATTCACCAATTCAATGAGACTCTACATCATGTTTAGGGGCTTGCAGTTTTCTCGTGTTTATATCATGTAAATGCACTCATTTTTAATAGCAAATTGTGACAAGAACACACAATTCCTCAGAAAACTAGGGCATAATGATATTAAAATTGCTCTATTTCAACAACCAAAAATCTGTGGCCTGCTTGAGATCAAACTACTCTGTATTTGGCCCCTGAACTAAAATGAGTGTGACACCCCTGGTCAAACAGAACCCAAGTTATGGTAAGACTGAAATTCACGATACAGATGGAGGCGGACATCTTGGATCTTCCCCTGAGCACAATTTACGGTGTTTTAAGATAAATTATTGAATTCTTTGACCATGAAAACCTATAATTCCCCACTGAGATCATGGTTTTATGTCAAATAGAACAAAAAGTTTTGACAAAATATCCAAATTGGCAATACAGATGGTGGCCATCTTGGATTTCTTGATTTTGAGTGTGAATTCATTTGTTCAACCTCCTTTCTTTCTTTCTTTCTTTCTTTCTTTCTTTCTTTCTTTCTTTCTTTCTTTCTTTCTCCCAGACTATGTGTGTGGGGCCCTGCCTGAAGAAGCTGTGGTGAATTATTGTGAAGCTAAAGACAAGTTCATGGCCGACTGGTCTCCAGAAACCTCCCCTGAACTGGAAGCGATGGCCCGGGAGGAGCAGGACCGCATGGTGAACAGGGACTTCCTGAAAGTTCCGGCCATTTGGACCACTGCCACAGAGGCCCTAGAGACCAGGACGGAACCCAGAGTGGTCTTTGGAATCAGGATTTAGTCATGAACTTTGGATAAAGGAAGGATCTGATAGGATAGATGTTCTTTTAGTGACCTCTAGTGTCACATCTTCATTACTGCAGCCTTTTTTAATTTATAATGAGGTGGAACTAAAGTTGTGTGCGTCTTTAATGTGTGTCAGGTGGTTTTTGGATGAATGTTGAAAATATATTTATTAAAAACCAACAGAACGATCAAATAAAAACAAGAAAGCAATAAAAACCAGAGAATTTTGTAGTGATATGTGTAATTATATATCTTGTCCAGTAGATGACAGTGATGTAAAAAAATAATGTAACGTTCATAATACAATGCAAATGGAATGATATGTTGTAACAATAATGATAATGATCATTTATATAATATTTTAATAATGATTGTAAAGTATAAAATGAAAACATCATTATGTCAGCATTGAGAATAAAAACCAAATACAAAGGGTTTAAGGGTGTGTGTTTTTGTGGTAATGACTTTTTGAGTCATTTTGTGTAGTTTCAATGTAGTTTTGTGTGTTTTTGTAGTCATTTTGTGGATATTGGTTGTCATTTTGTGAATTTTTCTGTATTTTTTTGTTTTTGGAGTCATTTTATGTATTTTCCTTTTTTTATTTGATTTTTTTTCAGTCATTTTGTGCATTTTTTGATATATTTTGTGCTTTTACTTTAGAAAATGACTGGTTTATTTAAAAAACATAACCAAAAAAAAAAAAAAAAAAAAAAAACAAGCAGACAACAGCAACTTTCAGAGAAATTTTGTTTATTAGAAAATCCCCTATTAATTACCTTTGACGTGAATAAAAAAATGTCATATGTTTACACTTGAGGCCACAAAACATAATACAAACAATATCATATAAAAGGATCTATAGTGACATTCTCTTTGGGAGTCTTTAGTGACATCTACTGGTAAATTAGAAAACTGCTAATCTTCCAACGTGGACATATGAAGTATCGCGAGAACTACGTGATCACATGACACCTTACTTCCGCTTTTCACATCCAGCGTGTCCTCAGTGATTTTGTATTTCACTTTTGGCATTTGGTATATTTTCCTCTCATTTTGTGTGCTTTTTTTGTTTGTTTTGTGTGTTATATTTGTCATTTTGTGGTTTTTTTGTTGTCCTTTTGAGTTTTTTCACTTCATTTTGTTGTAGTTTTGCATATTTTTCTGTTATTTCTGTATTTTTGTTTACCCTGGTGCATATTCTTCCTAATTTTATATTTTTTGGGAGTTTTTGCAGTTGTTTTGTGTGTTTTTCTGACAAATTTTTGTGTTAACTTTGCCCATGTCCGCTGTAGTTTACACAAATGCCTGATATCAAATTTAGAAGTAGATTCATAGGGATATTTTGTTAGTTTGATGTGAACCAGACATAGGAAACTGGTGGCTTGGGGCCCACATGCGGCCCTCTTTTTAATTTTGTACAGCCCTCAAAACACAGGATTAGAGAAACACGCAAATCACTACAAACAAAACAAAAATACAAAAAAATTACTATTAGTTACTTGACTCAAAAAATACATAAAAAATAATCCAAAAATACAATTAAAGGATGCATTATATATATATATATATATATATATATATATATATATATATATATATATATATATATATATATATAAAAAATGGAATCGGAATACATACAGTAAAATTACTCTATAACACAAAATTATATCAAAAACACAGGACAACCACAAAAACAGAAACATATTGAAAATGACAACAGAATACACAAAAATGCACAGGAATATGAAAATTACCAAACGATTATGATTATTTAAAAATGCATAAAAATATACAAAACGACAACAAAATACACAAAAAATCGAGACAAACATTACACACAAAAAACATGAAAATTACACAAAGCAACAATAAAATACACAAAAATTAAAACAAACGCACGAGACTAAGAAAATTACACAAATACAGAAAACGACTAATAAAACGCACAAGACAAAGAAAATCACACAGAAATGCAAGACAATAACAAAAATGCACGCACAAGATTAATAAAATTACACATAAATACAGGCAAAAAATACAAAACGACAACAAAAATACACAAAATTACTTCAAAAGTGACAACAACCAAATACACACACACACACACTCTCTCTCTCTCTCTCTCTCTCTTTCTCTCTCTCTCTCTCTCTCTCTCTCTCTCTCTCTCTCTCTCTCTCTCTCTCTCTCTCTCTCTCTCTGTGTGTGATGGCACTAATGGGGGTGGTATGGGGGTGTCTGTCCTCCTGACGCAGTCCTCCTAAATAATAATCTGGTAGAGGAAAGAGGACCGACCTCCGTCCATGGAGCAGGTCTTTATCTACCGCATCACCAGCACCACAGAGCCGCCCCCGGTGCCTCCTCTGTGATCCATCAGCCTCCATGGATCGGAGCTCCGCACAGAGGTGAGAACAGCTTTAAACGCACTAACACACACTGATTATTATTATTATTATTATCATCTAACAGAATGTCTTCCTTTAGCATTCTGTGAAATAATAAATACAGGCCGTTTTATCTGCAGTCATCTGTCTGATCCTCTCATGTTATTAGACTGAGGTCGTTTAATGACTGTGGGATCTTTTTATCTTCATTTATATACATATTGATCTTTCTTTAAATATTTGTCCTGCTGCTTAAATCTGTGCTGCGTTTATTCGGTGAAGATTGTGCACATTTGGATCAATGTTTAGTGTAATGTGTTACATGTAGGTTACTGCACCATCTGCAGCAGAGGGAGGCTGCAGTGCAAAAATGCAACAATGCAATTAATTGTAATAATGTAATAATGCATGACACGAGGAAGAAGCTTCCTTTGCATGAAGAGTGTGTGTGTGTGCGTGTGTGTGTGTGTATGTGTGTGTGTGTGTGTGTGTGTGTGTGTGTGTGTGAAAGCATGAAGCTGTGTTGATTCACCTGCTGTACTTTAACTGTTAGCATTAGCATGCAGCTGTCCTAAGGATTCCCCATGTGTGTGTGAAATGTTAGAGCAAATACACACACACACACACACACACACACGATATATTTATGGAAATGTAAAGTCCATGCAATACTCAACTAAGGAGTAAGATATTTAAACAGAATAATGCAATTAAGATTTCCTCAAATCAGCCAATTCATTGAAACAAATCATTAGGGATCGACCGATATGGGTTTTTTAGGGCCGATGCGATACCGCTTTTTTCCATCAGCCTTAGCCGATTACCGATATGGACTGTCGATTTTCTGGAGCCGATACTACTTTTGCTTTCTCAATTTACATCATAAAAATTACACAATGATAACAAATGGTACAAGTCTCAATTTAAAAAAAGGAACATTTATAGAAATGAACAAAGGTGAGGTAGAACGACACCAAGTAAAACATATTTAACAAATAATAAAAACAGGTGATGTAGAACAAGAACAAGTAAAAAATAGAGTGAGACATCTCATGAAATATTATGAAACACAACTGTTGGTCCTTGTCCTGAAAATAGCTTTGACAAAAGTTGGCCTGACTGAAGATATATTTTATTAACAGGATTATTGAGTATAAATATATATAATTATAGTATTAAACACAAAAAGAAACCATGAATAATAGTCCGTTCCAACACAACCCCAGAACATACAGGTTTGGTAAAAAGGTAAAAATGTAACATAGGGTTACATTCTAATCACTCTAATCCTATTAAAGTGTTGACAGGTGAAATAAAGATCTTCAGTTGACCTTTGACCCCTGTGGTCCCCTCTGTCCTGCTGTGATCTCCTCTTTTCTCACAGTGTTCTGTAGATGTGTAAATGACATCACACTGGTGGGGTTTTTAAATGCGATTCGGGGCTCTGTGAATTATTACGGTGGCCCTGAAAGATCAAAACGCAACACAAAAGACACAACAAAAGAAGAAGAGTGAACTTAGTAAATCACAAACACCACCCTTCAGTGTCTTCACGTTTATTGTGTTAGAATGGATTATTTTCTTCTTACGTTTGTTGGATATAAATTTCTTCCAAGCCTTTAAGGTATGAATGATGATGGTACACTGATCAGGATCATTGATCCAGATAACTGATAATAATAATGTAACCTTTATTGATCACTGTAGTGAAATACTTCTCTGCATTTTTACCCATTTTCCCCGAGGGGTAGAGATAATATGTGGAGATTTGACTCTCTGAGTGATCTAGTTTTATTTTAATTTACTTTTATTTTACTTATATGTTTATTTATTTGTATGTACATTGATTATATTTAATTACATTTAATTTGTCGTATTTTTTTATTTTTTTATATTTTTTGTTTTATTTACTTGTATTGTTTTTATTTAATTGAACTTATATTTTTGATTGATTCTTTTTTTAATTTTATTTCATTGATTTGTTTTAAAATTTTACTTATTTTTTGTTTAAATAGATTTTTACTTTATTTTTTTTAGTTTTTATTTTACTTTTATTTAAATACATTTTATTTTACTCATATTTTATTTATTTGTATTTAATTACTTGTATTTTATTTTATTTTACTTATATTTTCATTTTATTTTTACTTCTTTATTTTTATTCTACTTTTTATTTTACTTATATTTCATTTGATTTTTATTTTACTTTTGTTTTTAATAGTTCTTTTTTTAAAATAAGATAAGGGTGGGGTGTTGTTGGGGGAACTTTGACTCATATATTGTTTTTCTAAAAGTGAAAGATTTAACTTTTGTATATAATAAGGAAATGAAAACCACAATAATTGTTACGATGGAATCAGCATCAACGTATTGTGATAAAATGTAATGCTGACGTCAGCATTGTGTTTCTCCCTCTCACAGCTCAGTGGGAGAACTTTGTTCCTCCAGGAATGAAGATCACATGACAGGTTTGTAGTCGTGTTTTTCACTTGCTGTGAACACGTAACAAATGAGCATTAGAATCCTCATTTCTGCTCGTTTTTTTTCCTCCTGTAGATCATTGCAGTGATGAAACGGACAATTCTCCTCCTCTGCAGCTTCACACGCTCAAGCAGTTTGAACAGGTCAGTGTGTAATCTGATTACTCTTGCTTTTCAGATAAAAAACAGCTCATATTATGTGTTGTTGGGGTCCTTTTTACTGTTTTGGTTTTAGTTTTGTACATCTTTCTCTCATTTTCTCTGTTTGTTTTGTGTTTTTGGAGGTATTCAGTGTATTTCGTCCTCATTGTGTATAATTTTCTGTTATTTTTGTATATATTTATAGTCATCATGTGTATTTTTGATGTTCTTTTGTGTATTTTTTTGTAATTGGAATGTTTTTAGACTCATTTTGTGTGTTTACGGAGTAATTTCTGTGTTTCTGTTCTCGTCTTGGAATTTGGGAGTCATTTTTTTCTGTTGTTTTGCATATTTTTGTGTTTATTTGTGTGTTTTTGGAGTAAAATGTGTATATATGATGTCCCTACTTGTCATTTTGGTGTCATTGTGTGTATTTTTGTTCTTCTTTTGGGTTTTTAGAGTCATCTTTGGGTTTATTTGTTGTCCTCTTATGTATTGTTCTGTCATTTTGTGTGTTTTGGGAGTAAATTTGTGTATTCTGTAGGTTGTTTTGGGGTTTTTGTGTGTTGTTGTTGTACCCAAATTTAGTGACAGAGCCTCAAGACTTTTTCTACAGAAATCAAAATAACCTGCAGTCACAGAAAAGAGCAACTCACAAATATTAGCGCCGTGAATGAAGAGGAAACCAATGTGTCGTATCGAAAAACACACAAATATTTAAGCTTTTATTTAAAGAAGCAGAAGGTTTTAAAACAGGTTTTAGTGAGCATCTTGTGAAAAGCATTTTACAGAATGTTTGACATTTTATTGTGAAGGGAGTTCTATGTGATGACAGTCATTCTTTTTAACTGGGGGGGGGGGGCAACACATTATGTGTGTGTCTATTTTAGGCAACACACACCTCAACATTTCTCTTCACAAGTGTTGCTGGACAAACGCACAAATGCTGGGGGAACAGCTGCAAACACGGGTGGGACAAACACACAAAATAAACCACTTTTAACACTTTTTATGAGCCACTTTTACACCTCCCAACACCCCCCCCCTCCCACACACACACACACACACACACATTCATAGCGTTGCCCTTTTCTGTTTTGAGTTTTAGTCATTTCTGTATGTTATTGTTGTTTTGTGTGTTGTTGGGGCACCTTTTTAGTGTTTTTGTTTTAGTTTTGTACATCTTTTTCTCTTTTTTTTTTATTTTTTTGTGTGATAATCAGATGTTTATTAATCAGGATTTTCTTCTTACCTGAACACATAAATCAGGAATCACACCTGGTTAATTTGGATTGTGTGGGAATGTGAGTGGAGTCAGACGTGCACGTGTATCTACTGGAGTTTTGCACAGGGCTGTGATTTCCCATCATATCACATATGCCTGTAAGCCCCGCCCCCCTCCATCGTCTCCCATGTCAGTCTGGGATTCCTGGGATGTCTGTGCTGGTAAAATAGAATAGGGTCGTTTCCCATCAGCAGTAAGAGAGGAGCTCAGAGCAGAGCTCAGCAGTGAGAGAAGAGCTCAGAGCAGAGCTCAGCAGTGGACATGTCTACTACACACAAACCATCCTTCACGATGGACGCCGCGCGCCATTGTGTCACGGAGATGTCCGCGAGCCGTGTGTTGTGAACCATTGAGGGAGATGCGGCGCGTTGAGCGCGCTCTCTAACGGACATGTCTAACGGTTATCGTACTTTGTCGCAGCACCTGAACGACCTGAAGAAGGAGAACTTCAGCCTCAAGCTGCGCATCTACTTCCTGGAGGAGAGGATCCAGCAGAAGTACGAGGAGAGCAGTGAAGATGTCTACCGCTCTGTGAGTACAAGCGTCATAATAAAACTAATTATGTGCATGAAAAATGAATTTAAAAGTGCAATAGTAAAAAATACAGGAAATAACAAAACTACAAGTTATTTACATAACCCCGGTTCTCTGAGTAATATGCTTGAGATGTCTCACTATGGGATATACGCCTGTATTCATCTGCGACAGGTAGTCCCACCTGCTATAAATAGAGTGGGTGGAGAATACATTGGCATTCAACAAGCAAACTTCTTCTCGCTCAATCAGCAAGAAGGGCTGTCTGGTGAAACATCTCACATATATTACTCAGAGTAATACTTTTCTGAGTAATATGAGTGAGATGTTTCTTTCATAACATTCATTTCGATATCTCACTATGGGATATCGTAGCTCCCGTAATTGCAGACAAGTTTATCGTACACTACACCAGCCCGCAGAGCTGCACGCGCGTCCAAACGTGCGCTAATGAGTCTACCCCTAGGGGAGCCCCCAAATTGCTTTATCGTTCGCGGCAAACAGATCAACCCCGGCCCGTGCATAATTGGTCCATAATTGTTCCACGACCTCCGGGTGAATCCGCCACTCCCTGTAACACGGTGTACCCCTGGACAACAGGTCTGCACCCGAATTCAGAGTCCCCGGAATGTGCGTTGCCCTGAGCAAGAGGAGGCAACTGCAATTCCACAGGATCAGCCTGCAAGCCAGCAGGTGCAGCTGACGGAAGCGTAACCCGCCCTGACTATTGACATACGCTACCGTGGTCGTATTGGCCATACTCACCAGGACATGGTGGCCCGTGAGGAATGGAAGGAAATGCCTCAGCACAAGGAACACCACTGAGAGTTCCAAGTAATTGATGTGGGAGCACTGGAGACCCACACTCCAGCATCCTCTCACCGATCCCCCCTTCGTGCACCGCTCCCCAGCCTGTCAGGTTGGCGCCCGTGGTGACTACCTTCCTGCAAGTCACGATGCCCATCAGCACCCCTTGCGTCAGGAAAAACTGGGCGCGCCAGTGGCACAGAGTCCCAGCACACTCCGGCGTGACCAACATCTCCTGTACCGGTACCAACATGCTCTTTTCCATGTTTATTACAAAACCTAGGTCGTCTAGGTGATGCAACAGGATACACTTGTGCGCCCTGGCCTCCGTCCCTGACTGTGCCGACTGAGCCGGCAACGATGGTAGCCGCTATGCTGGTGGATTGCCGACAACCAGCTCCTGGTGACCACATGGGATGGCGACAGCAGTGTTGTCAACTGGGGTGTCAGGTCCGGTGCTCGATAGCCGTGGGGTGGCGTCGAGTTGTAGGTGGTGAGCCAAGCCAAAGACAGGGGTGTCAGCGGTCGTTTTTTTTTACGGTAGGGTGCCGAAGCAGTGTAGTCCCGAGTCTGGGGCCAAGGAAAAACACTGGTTGACCTGGTGGCATCCGGCGACGGAATCCGAGTAGGATCCACCTGTGGACAGTTCAGCTGCCGCTGCAAGAAGCTTCCTGATGAGAAGAGGTTTTTGAATACCAATGTATTCTCCGCCCACTCTACTTATAGTAGGTGGGACTACCTGTCGCAGATTCATGTATTTCACCAGCCAATCAGGTTGGCTTTATGATAAAGGGCTTATGTGATATGACGCGGAGGTGCATATCCCATATTGAGACATCGAAACAAATGTATGAAAAACAACATTGTTTGCAATCTGTGCCAAAAACTTACACTGTTTTTACATATCTATCCTAAAACCTTTAAAATGTACTTAATAGTAGATCTACTGTATGTCTAACAAAACACTATATTTTACACCATATTAATTTAATCGCCTGTTAAAAATGAGACTACTTTACAGTTTTAGTTGTTCCTCCATTTTGAAATAACTTGATTGATGATGTCACACGGCTCCAATGCCTGTAAACATCCCATTGTTTTCTATTGGAATGAAGCATTCAGCCAGATTTTTAGGTCATTTAGCAGCTTTTTCTCTCAAAATGACAACTTGTGCTGCTTTTGGTTGCTCTAAATAATCAGGAAAAGTTAAAGATGCTGATGTAGCCCATTTTTGTTTACAGAAAAAGATAAAAAAAACAGTTGTGAAACAAAAAATAGTCTATGACCACTGGGGACGACAGTTTCAACTCTGCGTTTTGGTAGTAGACAATGAAGCGGAGAAGAAGAGCTCTCCTAAGAGACCTTTACTCTCCCTTAAACAGTGCGCTGACACGCTCTGGTGGCTGAAGTTAGAGAGTAAATCACAGACTGTTGAAGACAGAAACCCTGAGGACTGGATTTTCCATTTCAAAGTTTCAGAGTTTACCCATTTCCTCGTCACTTTACACTTTTCAGTTTTGTTTCCGTTTAATTGTCTTTCCCTGTTTAAATTTACTGACCAATAAACTTCCGGAAATCACACCAAACAAGCTAAAAAGTGTTAATGGGGTCAACTACTGTTGTTAGTTTTACATTTATATACTGGGTGATTTAGAAAATCGGGATGCCGCAGTCCATATCTCATAGTTAATCACGATTTGTTAAAAAGGGGGCGTGGCTTATTACAACACAAACAACAAACATTTATTTCAGATGGATTATTAATGTTGAGGGCTGTGAAATTTACAGGGTATTTATAGAAGAGGACACAGATCATCCATACCAAAATGTGTGCCACTAGGTGGCGCTATAATGGGTGTGAAAGCATTTTGGGATGTAACTTTCACATTTTAAATCACATCTTCATAAATATTATATTCCCTAAATACACTCTTATCTTCTGACATAGGCCATGCCCACTCTTGAATAGATCTGAATTACCTTGGCTGGGCCACGCCCATGACTATTACAACACTGCAAATGACATGTTGGCCCGTGTCTTGATGCTCGCCCCAAGCCCGCCATCCTTCGTGTCGTACTTCCATGGGCTCCGCAATACCTGGGGGCCAAGTCGCGCGGGAAGGCTTGGCCCCCTTTCATATTTGTTAGCAGTTCTAGTTTTATATGTTTTTGGCTATTTTTGCTGTCATTGTTTGGTTTTTTAGTCACCTTGTACAGGAAATAACAAAGGCTTTGTAGTTTTGCGTAGTTTTCTGTGTAGATGCTTGTGTAGATGACGTGTCACCAGATAAACTGATCACCAGTTCAGCTAATACACCATCAGCTAAACCTGTCTTTTTTATCTGATTTGAACACAGTCATAATAACCTGAACCAACACATTTTAAAAAAAAAACATCAAATGAAGTTTTGCATTTATCCTCAGTCATAGGATAACATGATCGCAAGTTGAACCTTAACACATAGCGCAAGATTTTGAATGGGATTATGGGCAGAATTTGATATTTTTGTCCATTTCTAGACATTCAATTAACAGTTTCCTGGTGAATAATGATGTGTAAATGTGTGATTTTGTCCCAAAACTAAAAAACAGAAACATGTCAGAATGTTTTTTCCGTTTCAGAACAAAAATTCAGTTTTAATCTCACGTGTTTATACGTTTGTGTGTTTAGGGCTGTGTTGCACTTGTGTCAAGGTGACCTGTTTCAGCTGCTGTTTGTTTTCACAATCATCACCCACTTTAGAAACTGGAGTGTGTGTGTGTGTGTGTGTGTGTGTGTGCGCGCGCTCACACACTGATCCCTCCATGATCACTGGTATCATTGTGATCTCTAACTGAACCTAAAGCCCTAAAGTATCTCCCTCACTGTGAAAAGGTTAATAATCACACACACACACACACACACACACACGCACACACACACACACACACACACACACACACACACACACACACACACACACACACACACACACACACACACACACACACACACACACACACACACAGTTTGTGAGCTACTATTGGCAGCGTTCAGTGGATCTCAGACCAGTCCAAGGCACATAGTGATCTCTGAGAGAGAATCAGCATTTCTATTTATAGAGCCTCAGGACTCACACTCCTCATTTATTCATCACGTGTAAAACTCACACACACACACACACACACACACACTGATGCAGAGACACAACTTTATCACAAAACTGTGGTTGTATAGATGATCAACATTCATGTCAACATTAGAATATTCACCAATCAAAGAATGAACACAGGAAACAACAAAGTGTTTTGTTGTTTTTTTGTGTATTTTCTGTCACATTTCTGTTGTGGTTTTATTTACCTTACTTTTCTGTTATTTTTGTAGTCATCTTGTGGCTTTTTTGAGTCATTTGGGGTATTTTTTGTGGTCATTTTATTTTGTGTTTATTAAGTAACATAGACCTTTTGAAATGTGCTCTATTTCTATTGTCATGGACTAGTGTTTTCTTGAGCCTCTAATCTTGTCTGAACTGTTGGGAGTTACACACAGTGATTGTTTGTGATGTTTGTTTGTTTGTTTGTTTGTTTGTTTGTGTAAATGTTCTGAGGTTTACTACAAATTAATTGCCCTTTGGGATCAATCAAGTTTTCTGAATCTGGATCTGAATATTTTTGTTATCATTTTGTGTGTTTTTGTTGTAATTTGATATTTTTTTGGGCCTATTTTATATACAAAGCTATATAATCATATCCTGGATTTACAGTATCTCCGTTTGCAGGCTTCAGACATTGTCCATCAGACAGAAGCTGTCCTACAAATCTAGATATCAACTCTCCAAGTTAAGCGAGGTGATTTCAGCCTGGCTACGTGCGCGCTTTTGGAGATTACAGCGTCAGACCAATCACAATCAGAGGAACTGGAGAGAGCAATTTACGTCACAATTGAGGAATAATTCTTTAAAAATATGAAGTATTAAAATCCATAATTCAGACCAAAATCAACACTGTTGCTGCAGTAAACACAGGAAGGGATTAATGCAGGAATTGATGAGTGTTAATGCTTAAGTTAGTGAGATTATAAACAGAGAATTAACAGTTTTCACTTTTACCTTGTCCCTGTTTCTGATGCTGCGTTCATCAGAGCCACGGACAATATTTGTTTTTTATATTATCTCACAGCACTGAGGCTCTCAGCATCACCACACAATACATGAATTAATTAATTGATTATATAATTAATTTATCAGCCTGATTTTAGTACTTTAGTACTCGCTCAGATCCTAGCCAGAACAAAACCAGGTTAGTCGTCCAGCCTAAGTTACCATGGTGATTTAGCTTCATTAGCCAGCTTCATAGGACAGCACACACTGATCAAATCCCGGAAGTTAGCGTGATAAGAGGAAATCTAGCTTCATAGTATATGCCCTTTGTTGTAACTTTGAGTATTTTTGTTGTCATTTTTGTGTATTTTAGTCGTCTTGCTCTGCTTTTGGTACATTTTGTGTATTTCTGTTGTCAGTTAATATGTTTTTGTGTGTTTTGTTGTCCTTTGGTGTATTTATTTTATTATTGTGTATTCTCAGTTGTCTTATAGATTTTTGTGTTAATTTTGTTGTATTTTTGTTGTAATTTTTTGTAGTTTTGTTGTCTTTTAGTACATGTCTGAAGTCATTTGTATTTGTATTTTTCTGTCATTTTGTGCATTTTATTGTCGGTTTTTGTATTTTTGGAGTCATTTCTTGTGTTGTGAGTGTTTTTTTTTGTTTTGTTTTTTTTTTTGCAATTTTGTTTATTTTTGTATGTCTTGAGTGCACTTATATTTTTTGTTGTAATTTAATTTTTGTCTGGTTATTTATTTATTTATGTATTTATGTTGTCATTTTGTTAATTTCTCTATTATTTTAGTGTATTCTTTGTCATCTTTTTGTGTTAATTTTGTGTATTTTTGTTGTCTTGTTGTTTCTCTGAACTCATTCTTTTGTATTTTTCCATCGATTTGTGCATTTTATTGTTGGTTTTTGTGATTTTTTTTTAGTAATTTTCAATAATTTTTTGTGTATTTTTGTTGTCATTTTGTATGTCTGGAGTAATTTTGTATAATGTTCTATAATTTTGTGCGCTTTTATTGTGGTTTTTCGTATTTTTGACCAGTTAGTGGAACGTAGTGAATGCTCTAGTTTCTTCCTACAGTCCATAAACATGTTCAACTAATGATCTTTGCATGTTAGCCGTGGGATGAACTGGTGATAAACTCCAGCACACTAAAGTCCTTTAGATGGTGATGATGGACACATTATTTGGAGGATCTTCCACTCCATTCTTATCACTGTGGCGTCTGCTAAAAACATCTCTGTTGCTGAGGGCGGTTGGTGCTCTCGGCCCAGCAGCAGGTGCTCAACGATGATGATGATGATGATGATGATGATGATGATAGTGGGCGTCTATATTTAGGTTGTTTTGAGGATGGATGAATGTCCCTCTTGACTGTCACAAACGTTACTCACACGCACAGTTAGTCTTACTTCTAGCAGCGTCTGCTATCATTAGCTATAGCATTAGCTTCATAACCACCATTAGTTGTAGCATGTTAGCATCATTCAGTGTTCACCATTAGGGTTTATATCACAAAGAAACATCTGAGCATTAACACAGGAAAGAACAAAGGCTTTTGTCATTTTTGCAAATTGTTGTTGTTTTTTGTAATTCACGTTATTTTGTAAATTTCTCTCTAATTTTGTGTTTTTGCTAAAGATTTGTGCAATTTCATAGTCATTTTCTGCGTTTGTCATAGTTTGGTGTGTTTTTACTGTAGTTTTGTGTAATTTTGGAGTCATTTTGTGCATTTGTTGTAGTTTTGTTTTTGCTGTAGTTTTGTGTATTTTTGGAGTCATTTTGTACATTTCTGTTGTAGTTTTGTTTGTTTTTGCTGTACTTTTGGAGTTATATTGTGCATTTGTTGTAGATTTGTGTGTTTTTGCTGTAGTTTTGTATAATTTTGTAGTCATTTTGTGCATTTCTGTTCTAGTTTTGTGTAGTTTTGTAGTTATTTTGTGCATTTCTGTTACAGTTCTATGTGTTTTTTCTGTAGATTTGTGTAATTTTGGAGTCATTTTTGTGTATTTTTTTTAAATCATTTTGTGCATTTTTGTTCTGGTTTTGAATATTTATCAGTTTTTGTTATTTTTCTTCTGGTCTCGTGTGTTTCTAAGTAATTGTTGTGAATTGTGTTTTTTGTGTGTGTGTGCGTGTGTGTGTGCGTGTGCGTGTGCGTGCGTGCGTGCGTGGTATGAGTATTGGCAAGTACACGTACACAAGTATTGGTATTTTGTTATTGGTAATTTTATTCATTTTATTATATAATTTTTTTGTGTTTTTGGGGTCTTTTTTGTGTATTTTTCTCGTGAACTTGTTTGGATTTGGAATAATATGGTGTATTTTTTTTGTTTTGAATAATTTTCTCTTTTGTGTGTAGTTTTGCGGTTGTTTTGTGTGTTTTGGAGTCATTTTGTGTATTTCTGTGTCATTCAGTTGTTTTTTTGGAGACCTTTTGTGTTTATTTGCTGTTTTTGTTGTCATTCTGTGTTCTTTTCTGTCGCTTTGTGTGTTCAGAGTCATAATAGGTCAAAATAAAATGAGTTGCGATTCTAAAATCCTGTGGCTGAGTTTATGAATGATTCACTAGTCCCTAAAACATCCCACCAGTACAAACTTTATTGTCTTGTCAATACTAGAAATGTTGGTTTCTTGTGGTGCCGGGTTCAACAGACAAACTTGATTAAAACTACAGGAAAGATGAAAATGGTCAGATGCTAACCAAGTATTGATGATGTTATTGGCTGTTAAACTGATTGTTCTCTTGTTCTTCGTCTGCTGCAGAACATCGAGCTGAAGGTGGAGGTAGAGAGCTTGAAGCAGGAGCTGCAGGAGAAGCAGGAGCTTTTGGACCAGGCTCTGTAAGTGCACACACATCAAGCTTCTTCATGCATATCAGTTTGTTTGCGCAAGATAATCATTAGCACGCGCACACACACTCACACACACGTTACTGACATTATTACATATATCAAATATAAGAACCAGAGTAGCTGAAAAAAAGTTAACTATAAATCAAAGTTTAAAATATCTACTGTTCGGTATTAAAGATGCAGCAGCAGATCATTAAAAAGGTCACTATTGGTTTGGATTGTTTTGTTCTTGTTGTATTGATTGTATTACAGCCGCCAAAGTAAATACAGAAAAAGACACACAAAAGTACAACAAAAAAACACAAAATAACAGAAAAATACACAAATGACACCAAAAATGCACCAATTGACTCCAAAATCCCTGAATGACAACAGAAATGGACAAAATGACTTAAAAAACACAGAGATTGATTTCCAAAACACACAGAATGATTGACAAATACACAAAAGGACAACAAGAATGATTTTATAAACCCAAACGACAACAAAAATGCGTAAAAATGCGTAAAATGACTCCATAGATATACTACATGACAGAAAAATGTACAAAATTAAAAAAATATGTATAAATAATGCCATATACTTAAAACAACAACAAAAACACTCGTGATGACTTAAAAAAACACATCAAATGACAACAAAATATACAAAACATCAAAAGAATACAACAACAAAAACAGAAACTCCTCATAGTTTCCTGTATTAATGCTCTGATTGGTCATTATTCTATTGCTGACATGAATGATGATCATGTGACCCTCAGATCAGATATATAATCACAGTTTGATTGATAAAAATTGGCTGTGTTGATGTTGGACTGAGTTGTGTTGTACTATTGTGTTAAAGTGTTGATGTGAAGCAGTATTTGCTTCCTTCCACAGTCTGTTTCTCTGATCTCTGATCTCATTCTGACAGTTATGAGTGAAATATTTTACATAGTTCTCTGACTGAATCCTCTTCCATCTGACTTCTGACTTCTTCGGGTGGAAAGCGTGGTATGCGTGGCGTCCACATGTGCTGAAGGTCTAGATCAGACACAGGGAGTGTTAGTCAGGCTGGTTGTAAATATCCCAGTTACCCGAGCTGCTGCTGCATGTGGGGCAGAGAGTTAAAAACGTTTGTAAAGAGCGTCCAGACTGGGGACGGATGGCGACGGGATGGCGAGCTCCATTCTAGGAGCAGGAATTATGGGATGTTGACTAACGGGTTAAAAATGAAGGCTGGATTTTTGTCCTCAAAAGAAGGAGGAAGTAATAGGTCACAAATTCTACAATATATCCAAAGTTTACAAGAGAAAAAAATCTATATTTAAACGTATCAAAGCACACATGAGCAACTGGTGACAGAAGGATTGTTGTAATTTTGTGTAGTCCCCCAAAAGTAAACACACAAAATGACAGAAAAAGGTATATATGATGACAAAAACACAAATTACTCTGAAAACACACAAGAGTGCTACAAAAATACACTAAATTTACAGAATCACTACAAACATACACAAAAGGACAACAAACATACACACCATGACAGAAAAACATACAAAACCACACAAAATTGCTCTAAAAACACACACGGTGACTACAAATATACACAGAAATAACAAAAAAATACACTAAAGGCAAACAAAAATACACAAAATGACAAAAAAAAATACACAAAAGGACAGAGCAATATATAAAAGAGAAGAAAAATACACAGAATGCTCTGATTGGTCGTTATTCTAATACTGACATGAATGTTGATCATGTGACCCTCAGATCAGATACAATCACATGTTTGTGGCCCCGCCCACTGTGATCGAAGTTGTTCATGTCTGTATTAAAGTAAAAACCTTAGAAACATAAAGTGTAAGTGGGCGTGGCTCTTACTTCATCTCTTCTATTCCAGGACTGATGTAAAACTATTTCAGTGATGACATCATGTTGTTTCCTGGCTCTCATGAATGTGTTAATGCTGAACACCTTAAATGGTGACAAATATACTAAAAAAATAACAGAACGACAACAGAAATACTCAAAATGACTCCTGAAACACACAAGACGACTACGTATACACACAAAAGTAACAGAAAAACACACAAAAGTAACAGAAAAACACACAAAAGTAACAGAAAAACACACAAAAGCAATACAAAAATGCACAAAACGACTACAAATATACACAAAATGAGCAATAAAATGTACAAAATGACAACAGAAATGCACTAAATGAATCCAAAAACAAACAAAACAACAAAAATACACTAATTTCCAACTACAACTACAAGTATGCAAGAATTTAACACAAAAATGACAATAAAAATACAAAAAATGACTCCAAAAACACACACGACTACGTAAATACACAAAAGTAACAGAATGACTTAAAAAACATGCAAAAGAACGACAAAAATACACAAAATTACTTCAAAAACCCACAGTGAACAAAAAATGACACATTTTTTCTTAAAGCACACAAGATAACTACAGGTTTACACAAAAACACAAAAAAAAATGACAAAAATACACAGAATGACTTGAAAAACAAACAAAACAATGACACAGTATAACAAAAATACACTAAAGGCAAACAAAAATACACAAAATGAGTGAAAAATGTAAAAAAAAAAAAAAATACACTAAATAAATTCAAAAATACACAAAGCAACATAAATATACACATTATCTCCAAAAAACATACAGGACAACCACAGGTATACACAAAAATAACACAAAAACGCACTAAAAAACAACAAACACCCAAATTCTTCCTAGTTTTCTGTGTTAATGATCTGATTGATTAATACTTTAAATTCTAACATGAATGTTGATCATGTGACCCTCAGATCAGATACAAACACGTTTTTGTGGCCCCGCCTCCTGTGATAAAAGTTTTTGTCCTTAGTGCTAAAATCTGTCTCTATGTTGGGAAGGTCCATCCTGATGATAGCATTGAAAAGTTCACGTATTGATCAGAAAATCCATCTCAAGGTTGTGTTGTTCTTAGGTTTTATTTAATTACATTTTTTCCTCTCAGAACAACAGCGGAGAACCTGACCAATCAGAATGAGGCTGAGCTCCAGAGACGATGTCAGGACAGGCAGCAGGAGATCGACCACATGCAGCAGGTTCTGGAGACGAAGATCCAGCTGCTGCAGGAGGTTTGTTCTTCCTCACTAACACTTCCTCATCGTCACTAAACGTGTATTAACCCTCTGTGTCCTGCAGGAGGCGCTGCTGGCACGGAGCCAGGCCCAGCACATGGCGGCCGTTGCAGGTTCTCCCTCCTCAGACATTTCCATGGAGACCATGGAGGACCAGAGTCTCCTGTCCCCATCCCCGTCCAACACCAACATCAACAGAGACAAGTACGTAACGTTTTCTACTTCCTGTTCATCCAAACGCTGGGGCTGCTATCCCAATATTCCCTCCTATCTCCTTTCCTATCCACTGTTCCTTTACCCCCAGAAGTGTTTAAGTGGTGGCCATGATAAGCAGTTTTGAAGTTCACTTTAAGCTGAGGAAAGGAGGCTCAATTCTTCCTTTATAACCTCCCTTAGCCTAGGAAACACTGATTCATCCAATACCAAAGGAGGCGAGATAATGCTGACCCACAATTCCTTGCGGCGACAACATTTAAAGGGACACGCACACAAGAGCGCTCACTTAACCCTGTGATGTCATCCACGGGGTTAAGGAAAAGTGGATAGGAAAGGAGATAGGAGGGACTGTTCAGACACAGCCTAACACTCATACTGTGTGTGTGTGTGCGTGTGCGTGCGTGTGTTCGTTCAGGTTCATAGCTGAGCTGAGGAAGCAGCTGGACTCTAAGGACGCCATCATTAAAGATCTGAGTGGACAGAAGACCACCCTGACCCTGAGGGTGGGAGAACTGGAGGGACAGGTCCACCAGCTCTCCTCTTCTCTCACCCAGAAGGACAAGGATGTGGAGGTATATTTGCACATTCTTTATCCCTTCAAAATAAAGTGTCTGACAATATATTCATCAGTTTCTGTGGTCATTTTGCGTATATCTGTTGTCATTGTATATGTTTTTGTTGCCCTTTTGTGCATTTTTTTCTGTCATTTATTGCTTGAGTTATTCTGAGCCATTTTGTGTATTTTTGTTCTCATTTGGTAAATTTCTCCATTGTTTTTGTCTATTTTTAGTTGTCTTGCTTGTTTTTGGTTAATTTTATGTATTTCTGTTGTCATTTTGTTTATGTATGTTGTCATTTGTTGTCATATACGTTTCTGTTGTTTTTGTTGATAGATTTTTTTATATTTTTCTGTAATTATGCATAGTATATTGAGCCTTTTGTGTATTTTTATTCACATTTTATAAATATCTCTGTTATTTTTGTGTGATTTTAGTTATCTTGCATTTTTGTGTACTTCTGTTGTCATTTAGTGCATATTTGTTGTCATTTTATTTATTTCTGTTGTTGTTGTTGTCCTTTTGTGTACTTTTCTGCAATTTTGTATATTGTTTGTCATTTTTTTGTATTTTTGTTCTCAATTTGTAAATTCCTCTATTATTTTTTGTGCATTTTTAGTTATATTGCTAATTTTTTTTTGGCTAAGTTTGTGTATTTCTGTTGTTATTTTTTGTATATTTATTGTCATTTCATGTATGTTTCTGTCGTTTTGTCCTTTTCTAGATTTTTCTTCTCAGTTTTTACATTTCTCCATTATTTTTGTGTATTTATAGTTATTATGTGTAACCCTGCAACATCATATGCCATTTTTTTTTTTCCTCCCAGTTCTACCAGGAGGAGCTGAGTCAGGAGAGGCTGCGTGTGGAGCAGGAGATGCAGGTACGTGGATCTCTAATAATAATAATGCATTGGATTTATATAGCGCTTTATTTTGGTGACTCAAAGCGCTTTATAAGGCATTATTCTTTCACTCCACACTTAGTGGTGGCAAGCTACTATTGTAGCCACAGCTGCTCTGGGGCAGACTACAATAGTGAACCATTGCCCCCTCCAACCAACACTCACTACATTCATACTGGGCGATGCGGGTGAAGTGTCTTATGTAACCACAGATTCCACTGGAGCGACTGTCTCTTTAAATGGATCTAGTGACTGTCCAATCAGATTCACTGTTAGTGTTTAATGTGAGGTAGAGTCTGCCTCCTAGTGGACAAACAGTGCATCACATTAAAGTTTATGACACAATACAAGTCATGGTCATGTGATCACTGCTTTGGATTCACTACTGGATGAAATACTTTATCACATATGATGATAATGGGTGTGGCCAGACCCAGGATTTAAAGGATCTGCAGCCGTCACAGCAGTTTTGTGTGTTTTTGTTGTCAATTGATGCATGTTACTGTCATTTTGTGGTTTTTGCAGTCATTTTTTGTGTTTGTGTTGTTATTTTGTCTTTTTTGGATTCATTTTCTGTATTTTTGGAGTCCTTTTGTGTGCTTCTGGAGTCTTTTTGGTTATTTTTCCGTAATTTTATTTATTTTTTCCTAATTTTATTTATTTTAATTTTTTTATTTTATTTATTTTATTTAGTCATTTTGTGTGTTTTGTGTTTTTATAGTGTTTTTGTCATTTTGTGTATTTTTGTTGTCAATTAACGCATTTTACTGTCATTTTGTGGTTTTTACAGTAATTTTTTTGTGTTTGTATTGTTATTTTATGTGTCATTTTATGTATTTTTGTTGTACTTTTGCCTGCTTATGGAGTCTTCCTGTGCATTTTTTTCTTATTTTGTGTGTTTTTTAATTCATTTTGTGTATTTGTGTTGTCATTTTGTGTTATTTTTAACTCATTTTGTGATTTGTTTTGGGGCTGCACACACATAGACTGAGTATTTACACCTCAAGTGTTTTGTGTTTGTTTGTTTTTTTTGCATATTTATGATGTCTCCAAGCAATAAATGACTGATTTCAGTCCCTGGGGGACTTTCTCTTCAAAGATCCTTGATTTTGCAACACATTTTTGTGCATTTTAGTGAAATTTTGTGGTTTTATTTGCGAGAAATTGCAGGATTTTAGAAATTTTGAGAGTTTTTTTCAACAATTTCAGATTAAATTCGACTGCCATAATGTGTTTTCTCTGTCATTTTTACTTCATCCTGCTCTGGTACAAAGCCATGATGACTGTGTCAGCGAGAGCTCTCATTGGTCGGCTCTTTGTATCATTGTTGTGTGTTTGTTCATCAGCGTTTTTTGCTTTCAGACGTCTCCCTCACAGGCAGTTTTTTATTTCCAGGTGCTTTACCTTGTAAATCAATGAAAGATGCAAACGCGGTGACTAAAGCGGCTGCTGCTCAGGTTTCACTATGTGTGCACGTGCGTGTGCACTGTGACAGTGTTTCTGTTCCTTTTTCTTTCCTTTACTCACTTTTAAACTTCCTGAAATCATGCCAAACACGATAAACAGGGTAAATGGAGTCAAATGCTGTTATTCATTTATCTCACATTGATATGCTTCAGATGATTTACACAAGCAGGAACGCTACGCTTGCTAAACACTCAGCCACCGGTTTTTCAGGATTAATCCCATGGAAATGTGTGACATGGTCCCAACACATGGAAGTGATGGTTTAGATTGTGTCCTAAGCTGTTTTCATTACAGTTTTTTGCAAAATAAAAGCGTTATATCTAAAAAAAAAAGTGCTTTCATTGAGCTTTAATGATTCATTTCAATAAGGAAATGTCTGAAAAACCTCCTTATGAAAGAATAAAAACTTTTAGCGATATTTATTTGAGTGTTTTTTCAAATTTCAGGTGTTTCCATGACCAGTTTTTATTGAACTACTGTTATTGCTTTTTGCTTCAGAAGATAAATTCCACATTGTTGGTTTGTTTTCTGTGTTCATGGAAAATGGGAGGCCTGACTGAATATTTCAGTGTATGTATTATGCTGAATAAACTTAATACATAATTATTATTAACTAATATAATTCGAATCATACGGAAAATATTTTTGAGTACTGTAACTGAAAAAAAAAATTAGAAGTTGGAAAAAGTTAAATTAGGGCAATTAATGACTAAATAAATATTACTACTAAATATTTCTTTGATTGAAAAAAATTAAAGAAGTGAAATAAAAAAACAAGCATGTGCTGAGATGAGGCCAATTTTGACGACCAATCCATTTTACAGTGTGAAATATGGAGGAAATACTTGATATTGTTCAACAACATGTGTGTGAGGGTTTAGTCTCTGTCGTATAGATAATATATACAACCAAATTCCTTCAATTATTCTTTACACATTTGTTGTGGGTTTTTTTCTGCTGTTGTTGTTTTTGAATTTTAATTTATTTTAAATGTATGTCTGCCCTACAGTCTTACATTTTGCACTATTATCTTATGTTGGTATTTATTTTTATTCTTACTCTTCTATTGTGTTGCTGCAACGTGTGAATTTTCCTTCTGGGGATCAATAACGGTCTATTCTATTCTATTCTATTCTATACATGATAAAGGATGTCATATTACATCAGATTTTCTGTGAGAATTGACATATCCGTCTCTCTGTCCATTCATTTACAAGTTTATTTCCCCAAAACATGCATGCGAAGATATATTTAGTGTCAGATTTTAAATTTCTGCTTGATTTTGTTTAATATTAATTACAATATTTCCAGGAAGTAAATTCTATGTTTTCCATCCATTTTCTGCGCTCACGGTACAGTATTCATCAGGCAAAGCACCTGTGAGCTAATTCTAAGGCTGTTGGCTTTTGACCATTGAGTTGTTCTCTTGTTAAACACAGTGAGGCTGGTTTTTATGAACTGCTGTGTTGCATATTGCTTATATTGTATAACTGTCAGGTGTTTTATTGTTAAATAACTAGAAAAGAGTGGTGAATGTTGTCCCTAGACAAGACATTGATGAAAACACTTAGAGAAAGGCTGGTTTTGATGGTTCTGTGCTCACGACATGCCAACGGGATCTTATGTGCTGCTTTTTTGTTGATGTTTTGTAGATTGTGATGTTTTTTATACATGTGCATGTGTGTGTGCGTCTGTGTTTCTTTGCGTTTGCATGCAGGGATGAGCTCGTTTGCATTTCAGCAGTCTAGTTATTCATTGGCCAGGTTGACCTTTCAATGCTCAGAGGCTCCAAACCAACCCCCCAAACCTCAGCTTACCACCAGCAGTGATGTCATGTTGTGTTGTAGCAAACTGACACTCACCATAAGACCATTAGAGCTCTCCGTTAACTCCCCAGACACCACACACACTCAGTCTGTCAATAATAGGAGAGATACACTGACACATCCTCACTGATCATTAGTAGTTTCTGATTTAATTAGACTCTCAAGCCCAGTTTGGACTTCCACAAACTGTATAAATGATTTATAGCAGAGATGTGCAACTTTTATCACATTTTACACACGATCAAAGTTCATGTGAACATTTAGAACAATGATAAACCCGAGCATTAACACAGGAAACGAAGAAGAAACTGTGTGTTCTTGTGCTTGTTTTGTTTGTTTCCAGAGTCATTTTTGTGGATTTGTGTTATTGTTTTAATCATTTGTTCTGTTGCTGTATCTTTATTTGTATTGTGTACGTTTTGGTTAGAGTTGTGGTCTTTCTGTTGCCGTTATATGCATTTTTGTATATTTTTTTGCCTATTTATGAGTTATTTTTGTGTAATTTTCTGTGATTTCATATACTGTTTGTGTCACTTTATGATTATGTATTTCTGTTGTCATTTTGTAAATTTTTCTACATCTTTATTGGTATAGTAGATGTTTTGGTTAGATTTGAGGTATTTATGTTCTTTTTGTGAATTTTTGTTGTCATTTTGTAAATCTCTATTTTTTGTGTATTTGTAGTCGCATTTGTGTATTAGTTATTTTATATTATTTTTCTAAACTTTTGTGGATTTTTCTATAATTTTGCATGCTTTTCAAGTCATTTTGTGTATTTTTGTTGTCACTTGGAAACTATTCATATTGTGGAAATTTTGGTTAAATTTGCAGTATCTCTGTTGCCACTTTATATATTTTTGTGTCATTTTTTACGCATTAATGATTTTTCTATTATGTTTCTAATAATTTTTGTATTTTCTTTAGTTTTATGTAATGTATGTTTTTCACGTCAGTTTGTGTATTTTTGTTGTCGTTTTTAAAAAAAAATTCTGTATCTTTATTCGTATTGTGGATGTTTTGGTTAGATTTGTGTTATTTCTTTTTTGTTGTCATTTTGTGAATCTTTCTAATTTTTGTGTATTTTTAGTCGCATTGCAATTTTTGTGTATTAATTATTATTTTATATTTAGTTTTCTGTTATTTTTGTGTGTTTTTCAGTCATCTAATCTGTTTTTTTTATTATTATTATTAATTAGGTGTGTTTTTTGTTGTTATTTTGTGTAATTTTGTTGTTATTTTGTGTAATTTTGTTGTTATTTTGTGTAATTTTGTTGTCATTTTATGTTTCTGATGTTTTTATTGTTCTTTTTTGTATATTTTTATAACTTTATCAGTCCTCGCAGTATCTTCTCTTTAAAAGTTTATGATTTTGCTACACATTGTTATGCATTTTAGGGGAATTTTCTGGTATTATTTGTGAGAACTTGCTGAATTTTAGAAATGTTGAACGTTCTTTCCACAATTTAAGTTTGAAATTGACTGAAATATTGTGATATAGGCGTGGGAAAATTGTGTTTTCTCTCTCATTTTTACTTTCTCCTGTGGGCTGAGTTAGATTCTCTAATAGGCCGGATTTGGCCCCCAGGCCTTGAGTTTGACACATGTTGTGATGATCTGCTGACAGTGTTATAGTGCATGTGTTTGTCTGCTCTGAGGTCACTGCTGCACAGCCTCACTGCTGTTTGTGTCTTTTGGAAAAACAGGAATTATAGTGTCTGCACAGATGAGAATCACATAATAAAAGGTCTGATTGTCTGACTCTCACAGTCACGTCATCATATCTGACCTTGGGACATATTTATATCAACAATCTTAACCCAACAGCCTTTTTTAGAGTCTCTCAGTGTATCTGATGAAGCTGTTCTTTCATAGACTCGTCCTACATGCTCAGTTTAAATCGGGATAGACAGTCAACCAATAATTAAAGATATGAATGATGTCTTCAATCCAATGCACTTTATTTATATAGTACATTTTATAAACAAGCGTTTCCAAAGTGCTGCTCATAAGATCAACAGCATTAAATAAGATACAAATAAAAACGTTTAAGACATTAGAAAAATAAATATAGATGTAAAAACATTTAAATTAAATTAAAAACAATAAAACAAAATAAAGACACAGAGGACCACACAACCCACGTGGTGTTAAAAGCCCGCAGGCCGTTCGGACCGTGGAGGGGCAGAGCGTTCGGGGGGGGGGGTCTGTGGAGATTAATGATGGTTTGAGATTTTTAACAATGTTAGTGAGAAATGCCAAGGACACAGTTACTGTCCATTGGCAGGTTGTGGAGAGGGGCAGAAATGTTAGCTATGATATTAGCCACTTTGTCACTAAAAAAGCTCACAAATTTCTCACAAGTTGCACATGAATATCCCATTAAAGCCTGGGCTTGTCCAAATTCTGGGACATTTTAATTGTCTTCAGTTACAAGTTAATCAGAAGAGACTTTTTTGCTGCAGAACTCATAGATTGCAACAGGAAAGGTACTTTTAGCAGTTAGACTCATTTCCTCTCAAAAACGTCACAATTGAACAGAGATTTCAAATCTTGAGTCATGTGATTCATAAAACTATGTCAAAGTAAAATATGTTATAAAAGTTTTATGTTTTATATTTGAGAGTGAAATATATAATTGTAATCTTAATCTTAAAAATATTTAATATACAGTAAAAGCACAAAAGTCTGCTAATTTTAGCAATAGAACATTTTTATATTTTGTTATATTATATATTTATATTATATATGTATTATATTTTATTATTATAGATTATGTTATTTTACATTATACCTACCTGTATTCATATAATTAAAATTGCTTTACATAATTAAAACTTTACATAGATTAAAAAAGTAATATTATTATTATTATTGTTGTATTATATTAATATTATTCTACATTTCTTATTCATGTTTCATCTATTTATTTCCAATGTGTGAAGTATTTTTTAAATTATTATTATTATTATTATTATTATTATTATTATTATTATTATTATTATTATTATTTGTTCTTCTTGCAGGAGAGGGATGAATAAATATCTCATTTTAGTTTATTATTTTCTTTATAATCAATAGTAATTATTCACATTAATTGATCAGTTTTCAAATGATCAGAATTGTGGTTGTAATTAAACATTTCAGCAACAGATTATAATAATTATTTAAATGATAAGGTTTCTCATGCTCTGTAATGTTGCGCAGTGTCACGATGCACGAGGAACGAGGAAGTAACCAGTTTGACAGGGAAAACCCGCGACGCTGTGAATAATTAAAATCCTAAATGTACACACAATATATATATGTTTATTACAATTTCATTACTGAATCAGTATACAGCATAATTATTTACTGATTGTTTTGGGTGGGTTACGTGTTGAAATAGAGGAGTGTTGTTGGACTGCGCGGGGTTTGTCCACCCCCGCTGTGTTAGGGTGAATGGTTCCTTCCGTCGCTGCAGCTTCTTGCTCTACTGTGAGCGGAGGAAGACCGACACACACCGACGCAGACTCACTGACGGAGGACGGACGCAGGCGGTGGATGTCGTTGACAGCGCAAAGATGAACGGACGGTAGACCGAGAGGACCGTCTCGGTGCTTTTAATTCAACCGTTAATATATGGTGTCGGTCAAAACCGGTGAGTCCGTGACGGTTCGAGGATGATGCGGCGGAAAAACGAACGTCGCTAACGTGTTTCCTGATGGCGTGAAGAGGACGAAGGATATGGAGATGAACTTATGTCCATAAATAACACGAGCAGCCCGCGCCATGTTCTACGAGCACCTGCAATCTCGACACGAACTACAAACCTAGCTAATTAATTCTCATCTGGACTTCATTTGAAAGAACTACGCCTGAAGGCATCATCTGACATCATCATCCCTTTAATTTTTACCACTTCCTGAAAAAGAGCAGAACTGTTTTTTATATTTCTATATTTGTTACATCCAGGGTTGGGTTCAGTTATAATTGTAATCACGTAATTGATAATTAATTACAATTATGGTGTAATTGTAATTTAAGAAATCAGTTGCAGTAGTAATCGTAATTTAGTTAAGATAATTGACTTGATATGTCTCGTTGCCATGCAAATTCTATAAATATCGTCAATTATATTTTTACGCAAAACTGCTTCTTCACATATGTAGTTAACAATTATTCTCAAATCAATTAATTTTTCCCACGTTTTACCGTTTTAGAACGTTTGAAATCTACGGATTTACTGACACAAAAAAGGCTCAGACGCCCACGCACAAATATATTAAAATGTATATTTTCATTGATTAGGAAGCATAACAAGGAAACCAATAGATAGGAAAGAAATTAGACGCTAGATATTTGTTTTTAGTGTATTTTACAGTTGATTTAGCACCCGTTATCATAGGAGATGCTAACACAAGACTTTTATTAGATTATTTATTTCAGTCTCAGTCATTGTAATATAATTTAAGTAATTGAGAACGTAATTATAATTGACTTTCTGAGGATAAAAAATAATTGTAATTGGAAAAAAAATGCTGGTCACTGTAATCGTAATTGAATTGTAATTGAAAAATGTAATTGACATCAGATTACATCAGAAGCTCATCTTAAGCCTCCTCCCGAACCTTCTCCATCCTCTGCGATGCTGGACGTGAAGATGAAGGACACGTGTCGTATCTGCGGCCGCGAGCTCTGCGGGAACCAGCGTCGGTGGATCTTCCATCCGACGGCCAAGCTCAACCTGCAGGTGCTGCTGTCGCACGCCCTGGGCCGCGAGCTGAGTCGCGACGGGCGCGGCGAGTTTGCCTGCTCAAAGTGCACCTTCATGCTGGACCGTATGTACCGCTTCGACACGGTCATCGCCCGCGTGGAGGCACTGTCAATCGAGCGGCTGCAGCGCCTCCTGCAGGAGAAGCACCGCCTCAGGCAGTGCATCAACGGACTTTACCGGAAGACCAACAACTCTAGCGAGGAGGAGGGTGGTGGCGCCGTGGTGGTGACGGCGCCGTGCGACGGCATGGTGGATATCTCGGGTCTGACCCACGCTAAATACTGCGCTCTGCTTCAGGAGGACTTGGTCTACTCTCTGTACGAGTCGTGGGCAGAAGACGGCGGCGGCGTGGACGGCCACCATCACCCTCACCCTCCTACTACTGGTTCTGGATCTGACGCTACGACTGCTAGCTCGCACCGCTGCACGCCCAACACGCCACGCAAGTGCCGGGGGTGTTCCCACCTGCGCGTGGCCGACTCCGACTATGAGGCCGTGTGCAAGGTTCCCAGGAAGCTAGCTCGTAGCATCTCCTGTGGACCCTCAACCAGATACTCGGCTAGCGTCGCTGGTGGAGAAGCAGATGACGAGTCTGAAGAACCAGAACCCGCATCCTCGATAACCCTGGTACCTGGTTCCGAGGATCAATCCAGGACCTCGGACAGCGACCGGACCCTGGCCGGACGGGCCAGCTCCAGCCTGTCGGTTGCTTCCCTGGAGACGACCGAGGAGTTCACTCAACATGGAGCGTTTGACGACCTGATGTCTGAGCTTCTGTCTGAGGAGCACATGGAACCCCCTGCTGGTCCAAGCTCTCCAGGACCAGATCCCAGCCTGTCCCTGACCCTGTGTCTGCTGCAGAGCTGCTCCACGTACCGGCCGGTCCAGACCTCCAGAGGCAGTAGGCTGCCCGTGCTCCTCAGACATAGGAATGGAGATGCTAAACCACGTCTGTCTCCATGTAGGGGTAGACATCACCAGACCCTGGACCCGCCTGTGATCAAACTGAACGCTGAGAGAGACCAGGACCTGAACCTGGGCCACATGGAGAACCTGTTGGAAGATGTATACAGAGAGTGTCCTCCTCCTCTTCCTCATCAGGTATAAAAAACCAACAAGGATGGGGGAGGAAAAGGACTTTTACTCTGAAAATCTGCTACACATTCTTTTATTTAAAATGACCCACAAAGGGCAGCTTCTACGTCAACGATTGGATACTGACCACAAAAATGTTTTGTGTATATTTTCCTGTCATTTTGTGTGTTTTTGTGTTATGGAGTCATTCTCTTTATTTTTGGTTGTCATTTTGTATATTTTCCTGTACTTTTGTGAATTTTTGTTGTCCTTTTGTGATTTTTTTTTTTTTTTTTTTTTTTTTTGGGAGTCAACATGAAATATGTGTGTGTGTGGCATACATGAGTGGAAGAGGTCAGGTGTTGTTAAAGCAGTGCACAGCGCGGCCTAATTATGCTGTGTATGTGTGCATGCACATGGAAAAAGATCATCAGTATTGTCAGGCAGAAAATAAGCAATTCATTTAAAATGAAACAATGTAAAACAATTTAGCAATCAACGTGGAATTATCTATAAAGGCTTTTGGAATTTTTTTCAGTTCTTTTTTGTGCTTTTGTTTTGTATATTTTTCTGTCGTTTTAAGTATATATTTTGTGTATTTCTAGTCATTTTTGCGTAATTTAGTTTTATTTTTTGTATTTTTTTAGTCAATTTGTGTATATCTGCGTTTCATAGTCATTTTTGCGGGAGGTTTTTCTCTATTTATGTATTTTCAGTCATCCTGTGTATTTTTGTTGTCATATTTCTTGTTAATGTTCTTGTTTTTGTGGGAAATTTGTATAATTTTTGTGTTTTTGGTGTCATTTTTGTGTATTTATTTTTTCTTTCATTTTGTGCCTCTGTGTGTTGTATCTTTGTGATTTTGTGTTTTATAAGTTATTTTTGTGTATTTTTTTTTTGCTTATATTTCTGTTTTTGCATTCGCTTTACGTATTTTTATGTAATTTTCTTGCGTTTACTTTGGGGCTGCATCAAATAAGACCGAGCTGATTTCTAATCTGATCTACAGTGAAGCTAACAGTGAGACACAGGAAATGATGAAATGTTTATATAATGCAGCACTAAAGATATTTGAGCTCCTTTTTGGATTTTGAGTTTTTAATGTATTTTTTTACTTTTCTTTAAATGTTTCCATGGAATGCATGTCCCGTAACGAACATCTGAAGTAGATTATATGTGACAGTCTATTTTTCCAACTGGCCTATTTTCATGTAGAGCCCTGGAGGCAAAGTGATGCACGTCTGAGCGCTGATCTGTCCTCCGCACTGGTTGGATAACGCACGAGCACCATACAATGCTACGTTTTTTGGAACTGTCTCTCACACACACACAAAATATGTACATTCCAAGGCTGAAAATCCTTTCAAAAGTTGTCGTGTAGACAAACGTGATGGAAAATGTTTTCCATCACGTTTTATTTTGTTACATGAAGTTAGCACTTAGAGGCACAAATGTTAATTCATGCATACACTAACCTCTCCAACATCGCTTTTTACAGCAGAGCCACACAAGTTTTATCAAGGCGGGACCACAAAACTGTGACACATGATCAACATTCATGTCACATCAGAGCTTTAACACAGGACACAACAAAGAGTTTTTGTATATATTTTTTTTTTTAGCTTTGGTTCAGTTTGTGTATTTTCTGTCATGTGTATTTTTGTATATAAATTATGTTTTTTTGTGTTTTTTGGAATATTTTGTTATTTTTATAGTTTTTTTTTCTTGTTATTTTGTCTGTTTTCAGTGTCACTTTACATATTTGTATTGTCGCTTTCTATATATTTGTCATTTTGTATATTACTGTGTGTTCTTTGTTTCTTTTGTCATTCAGTGTTTTTTATTATTGTAATTTGTATTTGTTTATTTTTCTATTATATTGTGTATTTTTGTCATAATGTGTGTTTTTGGAGTACATTTTCTGTCATTTTCAATGTTTTTGTCAAAATGTGTGGGGGGTAATTTTTGTGGATTAATTTATTTTGTGTGTGTGTGTTCTTTGTTTCTTTCATGTGATTTAATGTGCTTTTATTGTAATTTAGTTGTATATTTTTTGATCATATTGTGTGTTTTTGAAGTAATTTGGTTGTCATTTGTTGCATTTCTGCTGTTTTGTTGTCGTTTTATATATATTTCTGTCATTTTGTGTATTGTGGTTGTCATAATGTGTGTTTGTGTGGTATTGTGTAAGCAGAGCTGTATTTTGTGTAGCTGCAGTGTTAAACATCCCTCTGTGGCTTTCTTAATGAGTTGAGGAATCAAACCTATGATGAGTATTTGCTCTGTAATGTGTGCACAGGTTCATGTTTGCTCATCTTGTTTGTTTTCTCAGAGTCTCGTTGAAGAGCGCCAAAGTCAGCTGAGCCAGTACGAGTGTGTGGCGGGTCAGTGTGTGAGTGAACTGCACAAGGCTCAGCTACAGGTCCAGTCACTGCAGGCCAAAGTAGACGAGAGCGAGACCAACAACCTGGTATGATTACGGGATGCTACAACCAGGGTTGGGGTCAATTATAATTATAATCGCATAATTGTTAATTAATTACAGTTTTGGCATAATTATAATTGTAATTTTAAACATGTTTGCTGTTGTAATCATAATTTAATAGTATTTGAGTTCAGATAATTGACTTCATAATTGTAATTGACATGGAAATTCTATTAAAACTGTCAATTACAATTTAATTAAACACAAACCTGGTGAATTATTTGTAACAGATTTTTAGGAATTGAGAACTTAAAAGTGCAGTCTGCAGATCCCTCCCTCCCCGCTGCTCTCTTGCCCTGCCTCCAAACTTTCCAAAGTCCCACCCTCAGAGGAGCTAACAAGCTAACGTTAGTCCAACAGCAACATCACAGTAATATAACATGCTCTGTTAAAAGCATGTTACTGCAACGCTTCTCTCTCTCTATGTGCACACACCTCAGCAGAAGCAGCAGCAACAACAGAGTGTCACTTACAGCAGCTCACACGGAGGCTGCTGCGTGCACACAAACGTCACATGCACTATAGAGTTCTAGTGTAACAATTAAAAATCAAACATAATGTAAATCAAGCAGCAGTAATTACCTTTCAAGCAGAAGCTCTCAATGAGCCTGTTTTTTTCACACAAACTACTAGTTTGATGTAAAGCTGTCCTTGAATAGTGACAGCTTTAGCAAATATTTTTTTAGATTTTAAGTAGGTGAATTGATTTGTTTTACTGGCAAATAACTAAATTAGTCTAAATGATCTGAATGAAAAAATTGCTATAAAATTGTGATCTTGATTTTACAAAGAATAAAATAGTGATATGAATTTTTTTCCCATATCGCCCACCCCTAGTTCATGTGTGTGTGTTTGCAGAAGCTTCAGGAGAAACTGGACGAGATGGAGAGTGAGCTGCGTTTGCTACGACAAGCGGCGCAGAGCAGCGAGCGCACCATCCAGGGCCTGACCGAGTCCATCAGCACCAAAGACGGAGAGGTGAGTGTGTGTGTGTGTGTGTCTGTGTGTGTGTCTGTGGGGAATGTGCTTCTACCTGAAAGTCTGCCCTCAGGCTCAGGAGCTGTATCAGCTGATCGAAGGGCAGAACGCCACTCTGTGCACGCTGCAGGAGCTTGCTCATCGTAACCAGCTGTCCCAGCGCACGGTCAGAGCACCACCACAAACACCCTCGTCACAACACAATCAGAGAAAAGATACTAAAAGACTACAGAAATACACAAATCGACTCAAAAAACATACAAGATGACTAAAAATACACAAGATAACAATGAAAATACACAAAATAACTTAAAATACTCACAAAATGACTATAAAATAACTGAAAATAATAGAAAACACACACAAATCAGAGAATATATACTAAATAACTATGAAAATACACAAAATACGAGAAAAAAAACACAAAATGAGAGGAAAATATACAAAAGAAAAACAAAAATACAGAAAAGGGCTCTAAATACTCACAAAATGACTACAAAATAATCAAAAATATACAAAATTACACAAAAGTACTCCAAAAACATGCAAATATACAAAAAAATGTACGTAGATGACTCCTAAAATCACAGAAAACAATACAAATTCACTCCCAAAACACACACGACTTGATAAAAATATACTGTACAATACCACTATAAAAAAATACTGTCAGAAAAATTTACAAAACAACATAAATTACTCCAGAAACACAAAATCACTAGAAAGTGACTCCAAATAACGCTCCCACCTAAAGCTCTTTCTCTCTGTTCTTCAGACTCCTGCAGGTGAAGTGGGCGACGCCCTGACTCTGTCCCGGCTGCAGGGTGAGCTGGTGGGCGTGCAGAGCTCGCTGTTCTCGCTAGGCCTGGAGCTGGAGGCGAGCCAAAGGAGTCTGAGGCACAGCCAGAGGCAGGGAGAGGATGTGTTCAGGTTCAAAGACAGACTGAACTCTGACCTACAGGAAGCCCTGCAGCACAGGGAGGAGACGGAGAAGCACAACCAGGTGAGTGAGCGCAAAGAATGGCAACCTGAAGCACAAAGCCACTCCAGAAATACACAAAATGTACTCCAGAAATACACAAGACCACTGCAAGAACACAGAACAATATACAAAACAACATCAAGATATTAAAATATACAAAGATGACTCTTTAAAAAGCAAAATCACAAAAAATAACTCAAATTTACCCCGTAAACACACAAAAATGACCACAATAAAAAAGACACGACAGAAAAATGACTCCACAAACACAAAATCACTGTAAAATGTAAAAAGTGTAAAAACACACAATTTGAGAGAAATACGCAAAACCACTGTAAAAAAAATACAGTGTCAGAAAAATATACAAAGTGACAAAAATTACTCCACAAACACAAAATGACTAGAAAATGTCTCCAAAAACATACAAGATGACTACAAAATAACAGAAAAACCCAGACAAAATCAGAGGAAAATGCAAAATAACAACAAAAATACACAAAATGACTCAAAACGCAATTTGAAAAAGAATACACATTAACAGAATTAGAGAAAACCACACACAAAATGTACACAAAAAACTCCAAAAACATATAAGATGGCTGAAAACATACAAAAACACACAAAATGACAGAAAAACACACTCACGCAATCAGAGAAAAATATTCAAAACAACAAAAATACACAAAATGACTACAAGAATACCCAAAAAAACTAAAAAATATGCCAAAGTACAACAAAAACTCACAAAATGAGAGAAAAATATACCAAATGAAAATGCACAATGATTTAAAGAACACATAAGATGACTACACAATACAGAAAAGGGAGAAATTATTCAAAACAACAAAAATAAACAAGATTACTGTAAAAATGTGAAAATTGTTTCAAATTAAATCAGGAAGGAGTTGTAACTTTAGTGTAAACACCTAAAAACAGGTTTTAGGTGTTGTAAACAAATTGTATGCTCATACAGATGATGTGTAATCAATGTAAGATGTGAAGGAATGCTGAATGTGTGTGTGTTGTGCACACTGCAGGACCTGCGCTGCTCTCTACACAAGCTTCGGTTGGAGTTGGAGGCTAAAGAAGCCCAGCTGAAGGAGAACGAGGTCCAGGGACTCGTAGCAGAGCAGGAGAAGGACCGGACTATCGCTCAGCTACAGAGTTCTGTGCAGGACAAGCAGCGACTGCTGGAGGTAACACACACACACACACACACACACACACAGGTGGAGATGTGAAGTCAAATGTGTTTGTTTCCAGGAGTATTCTGAGATGCTGGAGTTGACGAGAAGCTCCAAACCACGAGATGCTTTGTTGGACAAGATGAGAGAACGTATTAAAGAGCGAGACAAAGCTCTGGAGGTAAAACACACACAAACATCTCACAGAAACGCACAACCAACATGTTAGACAATGTGTGGCACTCACAACAGTAAATACAAAAAATGGCTAAAAAATACACAACAATGGCAGTAAAAATGCACACAATGAGAGAAAAGTGCACAAAGTTACAACAATAACATTCAAAATGAGAGAACGAGTAATGAAATGACAACAAAATTACACAAAATGGCTCAAACACAAACAAAATGATGGAAAAATACACAACAATGAGACTAAAAACATACATAATGAGACAAAAGTAGAGAAAGTGACAACAAAAACAAACAAAATGACTACAGACAAAATGACTACAAAAACAAACAAAACAGTGAAAAAATACAAAATGACAGAAAAATACAACAGAAATACTTGAAATGACTCCAAGAACACATCAGATAACAGGAAATTACATAAAAACAAAAACACACAAAATGACCCCAAAAAATGGGAGGAGAAATATAGACAATGACATCAGAAATACACAAAGTTAACTAAAAGTTGCACAAGACAATTAAAAATACAGAAAAATGTACAAAATGACAACAAAAAATAGCTTTACAGTAAACTTAAACTCAATAGTAAATCAGCACAAACATAATTTTTTTAATAATGAGTTAATGTGAAACATTAGCTCATAAAGCTAAAGCTCAGTCAGAGCATGATTGTGTATTTCTGGTTAATGATTTTTAAGTCCTCAGATCACAGTTGAAGCTGTGATGAAATGTAACGTGGTGTCATGTGTTTCCTCAGCGCTCCATCGATGAAAAGTTTCGCACTCTAGAGGATCACGACGCTGAGGTGAGGAGCCTGCAGCTCGCGCTCAGGGAAAAGGAGCGTGACCTGGAGAGGCTGCGCTGCATCCTGTCCAACAACGAGCAGACGCTCACGGTGCGTACACCCCACACCTCGTTGTTTTTGTGTGTGTGCATGCTCTGAGTGTGTGTATGTGTCTGTGTCAGAGTGTGGACGCTGTGCTGAGAGCTAAGGAGCTGGAGCTGGAGCAGGCGGCCGACGCCTACAGGAACCTTCAGTGGCTCAGGACGCAGAGCGAGCAGGAGGAGAGACACGCTCTGACAGAGAGAGACGCCATCATCAGCCAGCTGCAGGACGCCCTGCGCACACACAGCCAGGAGACTCAGGTAACACACACGCACGCACACTTTCACACGCAGCCTTAGTTTGTGGTATATCTGACTTTCTATTGTTTGTTTTCGGATTGTAAAACCCTTGAAGCTGTATCTGGTGCAGACAAACCAGTGGGACTCGTTTAGCTCGCAGCAGCAGCTGACACCGCTCTTTCATCGTGTTCACTTTTTCCTTGTCCCCTCCCACAAAAATAAATAAGGAATTTTTTAACAATAAAAAAATAAAATGGTACAAAAAAATGCACAAAACAACAAAAATGATCTACAAAAACCAGAGACGTTTATTAATGTTGTAATACGATGTGTATTGATATGATATGAAAGAAGGTTAAAAAAAATAATAATAGGTCAGACTGTAACCAGTGATGAAAGTATTGACATGTATTGATGATAGAAAGATGTACAAAACTAAAACACTAAAAACAACAATAATATACAAAACCTACAGGAAATTATACAAAATGAATCCAGAAACTCAAAACAACAATAAAAATACACATAATGACAGGAAAGGACATCAAATTTATACAAAATTACTCCAAAAACACTCAAAATAACAGAAAAATACACAAAACTACATCCAGATTAGACAAAATCTATCCAAAAACACAAAACGACAAACAATTACAATACACAAAAGGACAATAAATTGACTTTAAAAAACACATAAGACTACTATTTAAAATTTACAAAACCAACAGAAAAATATATAAAACCACGATGAAATATGCACTAAATAACTAAATACACACTATGGCAGAAAAATAGACAAAACGACAGAGAAATTATTTGAAAGACACACAAAATGACAGAAAAATTCAACCAATACACACAAAGATGACTCGAAGCACAAAAATAACATGAATAATGCAAACAATTACACCAAAAACACACAAACAAACCGAAAATGAAAGAAAGTACAAATCCAATCCCACAGGCGCTGTGCTGACACCGCTCTTCCTCCTCGTCTCCTCCCACAGGCGCTGACGGCTGGCCGTGCTCCGCCCAGTCCGGGCGAGGCCGTGGAGGAGCTGAAGGCTCGCCTGGCGCTGAAAGAGAAACTGATCCAGGAGCTGCTGTCGGACCGACGCCGTCAGTCAGAGGAACGCCACGCTGAGGTCCAGGAGCTGCTGAACGCGCTGGGATCTAAAGATCAGTACCTGCAGGTAAGGCTGTGCAATTCAATTATTACACTCAACGGTAATAATAATATAAATATATATATATATATTTTTTTTTTTCTTTCCCCCAATTATAAATATTTTTATTTGCTATATAAAACAAATGTCCACGATTTAGGAAATCTACAAAAAATAAATCTTGGCACACCAATTATTAATTGTACGTACACGCAAGCTCCTGTGCCCTCTCCTGTTAAAGCTAAAGCTAGCCTGCAGGCTAACACAAAGAAACAGCAAAAACGCTGGTAAAAATTATCTTATGTGGGAACTTCTTGGGTTTAATGATAACGACCTAGAGCAAAGACACGTCTAGTGTAACAAGTGTTTTGTTTTGAGCAAAAAGTGAATGTACTTGATTTTAGTGTTTGAAGAATTATATTTATGTTTAAAGAATTTAAAGATTTCACATTGTTTAATGCAAAAAAAAAAAATAACTTTTTGATTGAGAAATAATCTGGATTTCAATTATGACTAAAATAATCGTGATTATAATTATTTCTATAATCGAGCAGCCCAACCTACAGGTGGATGATGTGCCCGCTGACGGTGGGCGTGGTTTCAACCTTCTGTGCGTCTTCTTTACCTGCAGGACTCCTCCCACAGGCTGTCCCAGGTGATCGCTGAGCGCACTGCACAGCTGCAGGAGCTCCGTGCACAGCTGTCGCTACGGGAACAGGAGCTGATGGAGCTGAGGAGGGAGAAGGAGAGAGAGAAAGGAGAAGAGGGCGTCCAGATGAGGGCGCTGATCAAAGAGAAGGAAGCTCTCATACAGGTATGTTTCCTGTTTCCTGTTTGTGTGTCGCTGCTCGTCCTCACACTGCTACGTTTGATCAGGAGTTGATGCAGGCACAGGAGAGCCAGCAGGAGGTCAAGGTTCTGCAGGAGGAGCTGCAGCTGCTGCTGAAGAAGGACAAAGAAGCTCAGGTATGTTGAACATTTCAGCTACATGTTCTCCACTCAGTACCAGCTTCATCCTCTCTCTCTCTCTCTCTCTCTTTCTCTTTCTCTCTCTCTCTCTCTTTCTCTCTCTCTCTCTCTCTCTCTCTTTCTCTCTCTCTCTCTCTCTCTCTCTCTCTCTCTTTCTCTTTCTCTCTCTCACTCTCCCTCTCTGTGTACAGGAGGAACTCTGTGCTCTGCGCTCAGCTTTGGCTCAACAAGCGTCGCACAACACGACAACAGATCACAAAGTAAGAATGAGTTTTTGACAACATCGCTTCATAAAAAACAAAATGGATAAGTCCCCAACCGCACAAAATGACTCCAAAACAACATCACAGAAAAATACAGCCAATATACACAAAAATAACCCGAAAAATAAAAATGACACCAATAATACAAACAATTACTCCAAACACAGACAAAATGACAGAGAAATACACAAAAGGACTACCAAATGCACTCAAAATGAAATGAAATACACAGTTACTCCACAAACACACAATGACAAAAAAATACACAGAAGGACTACAAAATAAACCCAGAAACCCAAAACAAGAAAAATTGACACAATGATGCCAAAATGACATGAAAGGACATTAAATATACACAAAATTACTTCAAAAACTCTCAAAATGACAGAAAAATATGCATAAATACTTGTACTGCATATAACACAAAAAGATTCTTAAAACAAGACTATAAATATGTACAAAACTAACAGAAAAATATACAAAACAACGTTGAAATACGCCGAACACTGAAAATAAGAGAAAGATGTACAAACCTAAAACAAAAACACACAAAACAACAGAAACAGTTTCTTTGTAGTTTCCCGTGTTAATGCTTCTGTTTCCTGTGGTGTGTGTGTGTGTTCCAGGTTGAACTGGATCAGCTAGTGTCCCAGTACAACCAGCTGAACGACGCCCTGAGAACAGAGAAGAGTTTATATCAGAGTCTGACCCACGCTCACAGGTAGGGGGAGGAGCCTATCTATCATCTGTATGTGTGAGCTCTCTGTGTAACTGTGTGTGTGTGTGTGTGTGTCCTCACAGCAGCAGCTCAGCACACACCCTGGCCCTCCACACAGAGTTAGATTCTGTTCAGGCGCTGCGTGGGCAGCTGGATGAGGTCCTGTCCAGGGCGCGGCACACGGCGCTGACGCTGCAGCAAAGACAGCCTGACTTTGGAGGTGGGAACGGGCACGATGGCTGTGTGGCTAACGCTAATCGCTAAGGGGTTAGCCTAGCATCGATGGAGGCGCATGCTGACAGCGATTATGCTAACAGCTAAACCTCAGTCTAAAGATCCACCTTTATCAGACTTTTATTTATACTAAACTAATATATTTTGTCACATGGTCTGAAGCTGTTTTTATTTGTTGTTGTTTTTTTTAAGTGTGCCTGATGCTCGACATGCTGCCATTTGTGTGCCGTTTCTCACCGTTGTTGTTCTTTCAGCCTTTTTGTCTCATGGAGAAGCTTCTTCACCACAATCGTTTGTCTGATGTCATTCTGTTTGCCAACGACGGCCTCGTGCACATTTAACTCACACACACACACACACACACACAGAAAGGATGGTCGTGTTTGATCAATAACTCCTTTTACTTTATTCCAGACATGGGCAACTGGCAGCACCCAAAGGCAACACACAAAACCACTCCAAAAACACACCATGACAACAATTGTACACTAGATGACTCAGAAAACACAAAACAAATTGACTCTCAGAAACATACAAATTCACAGACAGATACTCAAAAAGGACAAATAAAAAGTACACAAAATTATTCCAAAAAAACACAAGAAGACTTCAAAATAAATAAAACACAAAATGACAAATATCTAGAATGAGAGAAAAATATACAAAAACACAACATAACTCCCAAAAAAAACACACAACTACCAATAATTAATTAGGAAAAGAAATACAAAATGACAACAGAAATGCACAAAAGGACTACAAATTTAAAATGACAAAATCCCACCAAATTATTCTTATTAAATATGCAAAAAGACACACAAAACGACTATAAATAAGTAAATGACAAATATACACAATTACTCCAAAAATAAATGACAGCAAAATCAAACAAGTCTACAAATAAACACCTGAAAAATATACAAAAACACAAAAAGAATATACAGAATGTCAGAAAAATATGCAAAACACACGAAACGACAACAAAAACGCACAAGACCACTATAAATAATAAAAACACAAAATAATCTAACAAAAATATACAGAATGAGAAAAAAAATATAGAAAAACACAAACTGATCATTATTCTAATGCTAACATAAATGTTGATCACATATAATCACATGTTTGTGTCCCTGCTGTGGTGACAGTTGTCCATCTCTGATTTATTTATTAAACTAATCATTAGTTCCAGTGTAGACGATGTTCATGGGGGAAAAAAATCTTTATTATGAATAATTATAGTGTATCTTGTTCAGTTTGTGCAGAAACGTCGACCACAGATGTGTTTAAACCTGGTCCTGGAGGACTGCAGTCCTGCACAACATGCAAAATGACACTTTCAGTTTCTGCAGTAAAACATGCAGTACTGTGGCCCTCCTGGACCAAGTTACACACATAACATACAGCTTTTATTTTGAAAGTTTGTGTGCTTCATTGTCTTCATCCAGCCTCAAAGATGGATTACTGTCAACATTCCTTTTTTTTTTTTATTGTAATTTTCTTTTTTAATGCATCATAAATAAAAATGTGCTGCTTTTGGTGAAAAGCACGTGTGCTATGGATTCCTCTTTATTGTGTTGAAATGGAAAAGCTTCCAAACCCAAATAATTCCCCTTCTTCATCCTTGAAATTCCCTCTTTTATCCCAAAAAATGAACAAAACACACCCCCTAGTGAACTTTGTCCTTTTCTGGTCCCACACAGTAAAAACGTTTCAGAAGCACAACACACATCAGCCCTCATGTCACTTATTTTGTAAAAATAAGACAAATCCATTGGTTTTCATTGTCAAAATAGTAAAATTCCTTCACTTTTCATTCATAAAAATCAGTCAAATCTCCATTAATTGTTTAAAATTCACCTTTAACCATACATGCTTTTAGTGTTAACACACACACACACACACCAGCATGGCACAGTGTGATGATCTGGGTTTGATTCAGTGTGACTTGCAGCTAAAGCTTTGTTTGATGTGAATAATTATAGGTATTAAAGAGTTTTAATGTCTGATTATAAGTCACTGACATGCCCGTGCACACGTAATTCACTCCCAGCTCTACACTGTGTGCACGTTGAAGCATCATCAGTCACTTTGTTCTGAACCAGCGTTAATAACTGGTCATAGAAGATATTTTTAATGTGCTTTAAGTCTCACACACTTCAGTATGACATTGGTTTCCAATTTGTCCTTTTAGGAAACTTTTATCACAGTGAGATCACAAATGTGATTATATCTGATCTGAGGGTCACATGATCAACATTCATGTCAGCATTAGAATAATGACCAATCAGAGCATTAACACAGGAAACTGCAAAGAGATTTTTTTCTTTATTTTTTATTGTATGTGTTGTTTGAGTTGTATGTTTTCTTTTGGGTGTTTATGGTGTCATTTTTGGAGATTTTAGGGCCATCATGTGCATTTTTGTTGTATTTTTAGAGTTATATCTGTATTTTTTTCTGTTTTCTTGTGTGCTTTTGTTTTTTTTATTTTGCATGCTTGTGTTTTTTGATAAATTTTTGTTTTCATTTTGTGTATTTTTCTGTCTTCGTGTATGTTTTTAGAGTCATTTGGGTTTTTTTGTTTTTCATTTTGTTTCTTGCTGTTCTTTTGTGACTTTGTCTCGTCATTTTGCACATTTTTGTTATTTTGTTTCATTTTTCTCTCCTTTTGTGTGTTTTGGAGCTGTACGTTTTTGTTTTGGGTGTATTTGTTGTCATTTTGTGTCTCACGAGTTTTTTCGTGTATATTGTCATTTTGTGTGATTAGAGTAATTTTTGTTGTAAATTTGTGTATTTTCTGCTATCTTCTGTTGCAGTTGAATGGCCTTTTGTGTATTTTGGCGTCGTATTGTATATTTTGTTGATTCTTTTGCATGTTTGTGTTATTTTGTGTGTTTTTTAATTATTTCTGTTGTCCTTTTGAATGTTTCTCTGTGTTTTTAGGGTTGTATATTGTCTTTTTTTGCCATTTTGTGTATTTTTCTTGTCGTTTTGTATCTTATGAGTCTTTTTTTGTGTGTATTTGTTGTGATTTTGTGTTTTAAGAGTTATTTTTGTGTGTGTTTGGAGTGATTAAGTGGATTTTTGTTTATTTTTGGAGTAATTTTGTGCATTTACTTTGGTACGGCCGCACAAAGTCATAGCGTGGTCCACCTTTTGCCCGCGGGCCTCGTGTTGTCTATGTCTGTCTCAGATTGTGTCATGTGTTTACTGAGATCCAAAGCAGGAGAGAATACTAACCTAAAATGGTGATTGTGTTTCCAGAGCTCAGCAGTGACGAGGAGGAGGAGGAGGAGGGAGATGATGAAGAGGGCAGCAGTGAAGAGTTCTCAGACAGCATAGAGGATGATAATGATGAGGAGGAGGAGGAGGACCACAGAGCTTCAGCAAGACCACAGGAGAGTGATGGATGTGTTTCTGGGGCTCAGATGAGGTGTTTTAATCTTCCAGTGATTGGTCATGTGATGTGATTGGTCTTTGATCATGTGATCAAACTCCTTCATCTGTGCAGAACTCTGCACAGCCTGAGGGAGGAAAACCAGAGCCTGGAGGAGGAGGAAGAGGAGCAGATGTGTCCTCTGGTGGGGGGAAAGCGAGGCCCTCCATGTGTGAGTCTGAGCGACGAGCCTGGAAAGAGACAGTGTGTGAGGCCCAGTGACACGGTGAGCATGACTCAGCACTTTCAAATACTACTTGTTACTTTACAAAGTAATTAAGATAATTACTGTTAGTTATTAAAGGCTGAATCAATGACAGTAACACAGGAAGCAACAAAGTTTGTGTGAGTTTTTGGTCTCATTTTGTGTATTTATTTTTCTTTAATCATTTTGGAGATTTTTTAGTATATTTAGTTGTCTTGTGCAACTTTTAGTAAATTTTGTGTGATTCTGTTGTAATTTTTTACATTTTTCCTCCCATATTGTGTGTTTTTGAAGTCATTTTGTGTGTTTTTGAAGTCATTTTGTGTGTTTTTGGTCATTTTGTGTGTTTTTGGAGTCATTTTGTGTGTCTTTGTCGTAATTTTTTGTCTTCTTGAAGTCATTTTGCTGTTTTTGTTATATTTTGTGTATTTTTTTGTATTAATAATAATTGTTCTTTTATTTTGTATATTTCTCTAAATAATTTTTTATATTTTGCTTTCATTCTGTGTTTTTTTTTAAGTAGTTTCTTGTATTTTTGATGATGTTGCTTTTTTGTTTTTTTTTTAAAAGAAAAAATATTTTTCTGTTAATTAAAGTCATTTTTATATTTTTTTCTGATTTTCATTATTTTGACTTTGTTTTATAGGTTTTTGAAGTAATTTTGTGTAATTTTTCTGTTATTTGGTATATTTTTAGTCATTTAGTCTATTTCTGCTGTTTTGTTTGTTTACTTTTGGCCCCTGGGCCCCTGGGTCACTCTTTGCTCATGTCTGGTCTCGGCAAAGTTTCAATATATTTTTTTTGTTAATTTTTTCATTGACTTTAATTGTTGTTGTGTTGTTGCTGCAGAGTTCTGCTGGCGATGGGACAGAGGTGGACGTGCTCTGGCAGGACATAGACGAGGGTCTCCGTGAGCAGGCGTCTCGTTTGACCTCTGACCTGGCTCTGAGCCAGCAGGAGAACAGGGACCTGCTGGAGAAGCTGATGGTGTCTGAGGCCACGGTTCAGGCTCAGTCTGAGCAGTTGAAGGACTACAGAGACCTGCTCAGTGAGTCTTCACACCACCACCACCATTAGAACGCGTTACAGTCCTAATCAATCACTGTGTCTGTGATCAATAACTGTGTCTGTGATCAATAACTGTGTGTTTACAGCAGAGACGTCCGTCCAACAGGCCAGTAAACAAGTCCAGGTGGACCTCCAGGACCTGGGCTACGAGACGTGTGGACGCAGTGAGAACGAAGCAGAGAGAGAAGACACCAGCAGTCCAGGTGGGAGGAGGACAGGAACCAGGAAGTCAATCAATCAATCAATCAATCAATCAATCAATCAATCAATCAATCAATCAGCAAACTGGGTTTTATAAAACATCTTGTAAAAAAAAAAAAAATGTTTATCAAGCCACAAAGTTTTATTGGGATTGACAATCTCTTAAGTAATAGAATGATCAAGTTATGCAAAGGTCAACAAACAAACAAATAAATAAATAAATAAATAAACAAATAAATAAATCATGTTTAGAACGTATTAAACACATTTTCAAAAATGAAAATGTGTTAAAGTACAATATTTAACATGATTAAACTCCAGAAAGAAATAAAAATATATATGTTATGCTAGGTTATGATGTGCTAACCTGTGCTATGCTCTGCTATACAATTCTATGCTAGGCTATGGTGTGCTAACCTGTGCTATGCTATGCTATACAATTCTATGCTAGGCTAGGCTATGATGCGTTAATTTGTGCTATACCATGGTATGCTGTGCTAGGCTATGATGCGTTAACCTGTGCTATGTCATGCTATGCTATGCTATGCTATGCTATGCTATGCTATGCTATGCTATGCTATGCTATGCTATGCTATGCTATTATGTGCTAAACTGTGCTATACCATGCTATTCTATGCTACACGATTCTATGCTCGGGCATGATGGGCTAACCTGTGCTAATCCTCGCTATGCTATGCTATGCTATGCTATACAATCAATGCTAGGTTATGATGTGCTAACCTGTGTTATGCTATACAATTCTATGCCAGAAAAGGCTTGATTTAGATTAAATTAATTAAATTGAATTGAATGAAAAACATGAATAAACTATTGAAAACCCTCACTCATCATTAACATGTTATTATTTCTTCTCCTTTATTTTACTTCACCACGTTTAGAGTTTGACGACCTGGAGATGTGCACGTCTCTGTCCCATCACCAGGACGGGGAGGGTGTGGGTGGGGGCTGGTTGGATCCAAAGCGCTGTGGTCCCAGCGGTGATGAGTCAGCACTTCTTCATCATCTGGTCCAGGACCTGCGCTCTCAGCTCAGCCGCTGCCATAAAGTGATCAGAGGTCTGCAGATAAGAGTCCGTTCTCTGTCCACCACCAGTGACTACGCCTCCAGCCTGGAGCGCACACCCTGCAAGGTGCTCACCCTAAAACAGTTCACTGGGTTTTATCAATTACTTAACTTTTATCATCACAAACATGATTATTAACATTCATGTAAACATTCAGCATAATGACCAATCTGAGCAATAACACGGCAAAAAAAGAAGAGTTTGTATGTTTTTTAGAGTCATATTGTGTGTTTTTATTTTCATTTTGTATATTTTACTATCATTTCTGTATCATTTTATTATTGTGCTTTTTGTACGTTGGTTTTTGTGATCATTGTGTGTGTTTTTTGTGTCATTTGGTTTTTTTTTGTTGTTTTGTTTGCATTTTGTGTGTCAATTTATTATTATATATTTTTTATGCTGTTTGTGTGTTTCTGTCATTTGGTATGTTTTTTGTTGCTGGTTTGTGTGTTTTTGCTGTCCTATATGTTTGTCATTTTGTGTTTGTTGTCATATTGTATATTTTTTTTGAGTGTTTTTGGAGTCATTTTGTCGAGTTTTGTGTGTTTTTGGTATAACTTTGTGTGTTTACTCTGGGTAACTTGTCTGATCTCTCTTGTGTTTCTCAGGTGAACTGGGCTTTTGAGACGTCTCTGGCTCCCAGCGCTGCAGAGGAAGATGAAGGATGGATGTCTGACACTCAGGGGACCGTGTGTGGGTCCAAGCCCAGCTCGGAGCTCCAGGAGCTGGTGTCACGTGTGGCGTCTCTGGAGGCTCAGCTGAAGAATAAAGGCAAAGCAGAGGAGGAGAAATGTCCCACGTGGCCTGAGTGAGTGAGAGATGAGCGACGGATGGATATTATACACTTTAAACTAGTGGTTCTCAACCTTTTTTGGGTCGTGACCCCATTTTACACATTACTTTTTGATGATGTTTGTGATCCAGAGTTACGAGTAGTACTATAGTGACGAGATTTATATTTGAGGAAGTGAAAGTGTAGAATACAGTTGCCTGAGATTGTCTGATAGTGTTTTTAATAACTATTATTCTAAAAATTACAAAAATATAATTATAATTTTATTATAATTTAATTATTTATATTTTTTTATACTGTATTTTCTTTAACTACATGTATATTTGAGATAGAGAAAGTATAGATGATAGTTGTTTGAGATTGTGTGTGGTGTCTTCATTTGAAAAAGAATAGTTGTTTAAAAAAAGTTCCAAAAAATTTGATTTTTTATTTTATTATTATTCAAAAACCTATTTAATTATTTAATTTTTTTTACAGTTTTTTTTTTTTTTAAGCTAGATTTATATTTGTTGAAGTGAAAGTATAGAATACAGCAACCTGAAATTGTGTGATGGTGTTTTAATTTAATTCACTAGACATTTTAGACGACCACATTTTTAATTCTGGGCGACCCTTTGGTCTGCTATACACGTTGAAAAACACTGCTTTGACCTCTTTCTGTTTGGTTGTTAGCAGGAAGTACAACTCCCTGATCCAGGCCCAGGCTCGAGAGCTGTCCCACCTGAGGCAGAGGATGAGGGAAGGCCAGGGAGTGATTCACATCCTCAGCCAACACCTGGGAGACACTACCAAGGTAACAAAAAACCCACACACTGTAAAAGGCTCACATGTTATAGAATAAAGTGCTGACTGTTACATTACTGATGTTGTGCAGGCCTTTGAGGAGCTGCTGAGAGCCAACGACATCGACTACTACATGGGTCAGAGCTTCAGAGAACAACTGGCTCACAGCTCTGCTCTGGTACACAGAGTAGGAACCAAGATCAGCTCAGGTAACATAACACCACCTGATCACCTGCACCTGTTCTCATCCAATGAGATCACACCTGCACCTGTTCTCATCCAATGAGATCACACCTGCTCCTGTTCTCATCCAATGAGATCACACCTGCTCCTGTTCTCATCCAATGAGATCACACCTTCAGCTGTTCTCATCCAATGAGAACACACCTGCTCCTGTTCTCATCCAATGAGAACACACCTGCACCTGTTCTTATCCAATGAGAACACACCTTCACCTGTTCTCATCCAATGAGATCACACCTTCAGCTGTTCTCATCCAATGAGAACACACCTGCTCCTGTTCTCATCCAATGAGAACACACCTTCAGCTGTTCTCATCCAATGAGAACACACCTGCTGCTGTTCTCATCCAATGAGAACACACCTTCAGCTGTTCTTATCCAATGAGAACACACCTTCAGCTGTTCTCATCCAATGAGATCACACCTTCACCTGTTATCATCCAATGAGAACACACCTGCTCCTGTTCTCATCCAATGAGAACACACCTGCACCTGTTCTCATCCAATGAGAACACACCTGCTCCTGTTCTCATCCAATGAGATCACACCTTCAGCTGTTCTCATCCAATGAGAACACACCTGCACCTGTTCTCATCCAATGAGAACACACCTGCACCTGTTCTCATCCAATGAGATCACACCTTCACCTGTTCTCATCCAATGAGATAAACTGACGTTCATATCTCTGGTTCTGTTCCTAAAGGAGAATCTGTGGAGAACTCTGAGGATAAAATAGGACACGAGTTACTCACCATAAGGTGAGTTCAAATACACAAATGTGATAATATTTGTCTTTTTCATTTTTCATTTTTCATCTTTTATTATTTTATTTTAAACGTGTTTTCTTCATTTTTATATCTTTTTTTTAAAACTTCTTTTCTTCTTCTTTTTATATATTATTTTTTCTTTTCTAAAAACATTTTTTCTTTAAAAAAAAATAGTCTTCTTTTTTAAATAAGTTTTTTTTTTTTCATTTTTTAAATAAATAACATTTTAATTATTCTTTTTCTTTTTAAACGTGTTTTGTTTTTAAATTTTGCAAAAATATTTTATTGTTTTTTTTTAAAACATATTTAAAAAAATTCTAGATAGGCTTTTTTCTTTTTTTAAACATTTTTTTCTTTTTCACTTTTAAATAATTATTTATTATTTTTAAACACATATTGTCTTTTTAATTTTTTACATAAGCTTTTATTCTTTTTTTATATATACTTTTTCTTTTTCATTTTTAAATGATTATTTATTCTTTTTTTAAACTTATTATCATTTAAATTTATCAAGATTAGCTTTTATTCTTTTTTTTTAGAAAAATAACAAAAACTTGTTTTTGTTTTTGTTATTTTTGTTATTTTTTTAAAACTGGCTTCTGGTATAAAACTCTAGCAGAAAAATACATTTATGTATCAAGTATTTTCTCATGAATTTAGACAAGATTTCATATAATATTCAGTAAATCACAACAGATGAATAATAATCATTTAGCAGTGGATGTGTTGTGTTGTCAGTCTGCTGCAGTGTTTTTAATCTGAGGTCATGTGACGTCCACCTTCGTCTTAGCGCAGCAGGAGGTTAATGTTGATGTTAATCTTCTCACAGACGCCACAAGGACGCGCTGAGTTGGCGTTTCATCCAAAACGATTCAGTCTCTGTTTCTGCTGCGGATTTATTCATTTTTAACATTTACTTCTGTTACAGACTCGTCTTGATCTCATTCTTCACATATTGTTTCACTTTGACATCAGAGCATTTTTCTCCTGCACTAAGACGTTAATCTCATTAAATGTTGGATGCTTTAAGTCCTTCGTCTGTAGAATCCAAGGCTCCAATAGAGCCTCTAATCACAGAAAACATAGTAAAAACAAAGGTAAATCTAAACCTTTTTTAAATTTAAAATTAAGCCTCGATATGACACGAAAATGCCTCACACGCTTGTTTTAGGACAATATCACACATTTATACGCTATTTTTTACCCAGAAAGCTGCCAATGGAATGTTTAGAAAGTTTAGCAAACGCACAAATTTTGTCCAATTTTGCTCATATAATGTGCAAAAAAAAAATTTTTTTTTTTTTTTTTTTTTTTTTTGGAGTGCATTTTACTGTCATTTTGTGTGTTTTTGCTGTATATATATTTGTTGTCATTTTGTATATTTTACAATACAGTATTTTTCTTTCATTTTGTCTGTTTATGTTGACATTTTGTGTGTTTTTGTTGCTGTCCTGTGTGTTTTTGTTGTCCTATCTCTTTGTTGTAATTTCTGCATGTTTTTGTTGTCGTTTTTTTTAACTTTTTTGAAGTAATTTTGTTTTCATATTGTATAGTTTACTCTCATCTTGTGTAAACTGGTGTAAACTCATCTTTTTTGTGTTTTTTGTTGTCATTTTGGGTTTTTGAAGTCATTTTGTGGAGTTTTGTTGTCATTTGATATATTTTACTGTCATCCTATGTAATTCTGTGTGGTTTTGTTGTCATTTGTGTGTTTCTGTTGCTGTTTTGTGTGTTTTTAAAGTCCTATCTGTTTGTTGTATATTTTGTGTATATTTTGTTGTCTTTTTTGTTTTTTTCTGAACGTTTTGTCTGTTTATGTTGTCATTTTGGGTATTTGGAGTCATTTTGTGTAGTTTTGTTGTCATATTATAGATTTTTGGAGTCATTTTGTACCTTTTTGGACAATTATTTTATATTTTTTGTTGTTTTTGTGTATTTTTGTCATTTGGTGTATTTTTTTGTTCTTTTGTGTGTTTGTTGTCTTTTTGTGCATTTTAGTTGTAATTTTGTGTAATTTTGAATTCTCTCTGGACATTTTTGTTGTCTTTCTATATATTTTTCCACTCCATTTGTATATTTTTATAATCATTTTGTACATTTTTCTGCTGTTTTTGTATATTTTTCTGCTGTTTTTGTATATTTTTCTGCTGTTTTTGTATATTTTATATGCTATTTACACAGAAAACTGCTGACGGAATGTTTAGCAAACAGACGAATGGGTCCAATTTTGCTTATATTTCACGCAAAAAAAAAAAATTGTTATAATTTTAAAAAAAAAGTTATTTATTTTCACGTGTTTTTTAATGGTAGATCTCCCTCTCTTCTTCTTAGGTTGAGTAAAGAGCTTCAGCAAAAAGATCAAATCATCTCGTCGCTGCACACGAAGCTCCAGCAGCGTGTGGAGACGCCGTCCAGCTGCCACGCCCTCTCAGAGACCACCGAGCCCTCAGACAGGACCTCACTGGCATCGGACGAGTACCAAACCAATGAGGACCTGGACATGTGCTCCGATTTAGACGCTGGAGACTTTCAGCACCAGGAGCCAGAAGCAGATGGTAAATAAATATTTATGTATTTACTTATCTACAGAAAGAATACTCTCAAAACCCACAAGACAACAAAAATATTTAAAAATACAACTGAAAATGTTCCAAAAATCACATAATGATGACAAAACTACACATAAATGACCCCAAAAACATCAAATGACAACGAAAACACACAAAGTTAGAGAAATATTTACAAAAAGACTCCAAAAATACACAAAATGATGACTAAAGGCACAAAATTTCTCACAAAAGAGAAAAATATACACAAAACTCCCTCAAAAACGCACACATTTTCTCCAAAAACATACAAGATTACTACAAAATACTAAAAATCATACAAAGCGACACTTAAAATACACATAAATGGCCCAAAAAAATCACAAAACAACGACAAAACACACAGAATTGGAGAAATATTTACAAAATGACCTGAAATATGTACAAAACGAGTCCAAAAACCAACAAAATGACGACAAAACAATAAATCATGGGGGTATTTATTTTTTTACTTCCATCAAACTCTTTATTTTCCATGGTTTTCGTAGTCCGTCCATCCTCTCCATCTCCATCTCGTCATGGCTTCCTCACGGCGTCCAGCAGTTGTCCCAACATGCTCTCCTCTGCCTTTGTGCCTTTGAGCAATCAGCCCGGCCCAGGTATGGGACTGTTCTCACCTTCACCCTCCTTTGTTTTCTGTTGGAGTCACTCCACTTTCATTCCCTTCCAGTCCCGTTCAGGGAGCCTGTCCGCTCATCCCTGTCCACACCCTCTGGTCCGGGGCCCCGGCCCAGGTCTCTGACAGTGATCGCTGTGCGGCCGGAGCTGGAGATGTTGTACAAACGCACAAATGAGCTCAACGGGGGTGAGGGATGATGGATATGAAGTTCAAATCACGCCAAAAACATGTTTTAATACAAAACTTCACTCACAAACAAAAGCATTTTGGTCTGCATATAAGAAACGTACCTATCAAACAAACACAGCATGTTTTAAACAGACAAAAAATATCCAGGTACAAAAAACAATTCTGCAACTACGAAAAATATTCACGCAACTTTTCGGCTATAATGTGCTGCGATGCAGATTTACACACAGTTGTTTTTTTAACTTCAATTATATTTTGTAATTGAAAGATATTTTTTATAATTGACGTATTGTTTTTCTACTTGAAGACAGGTTTCTTTTCTATGAGTAAAACATGCTGCATTTGTTTGATTGGTGCGTTTCTTATTTGCTGCTGCATTCGTTTGTGAATTATGTTTTGGATTTGAGTTTGTTTGCGAATGGTTGGCCGCACAAACACACAAAACACGTTTTACCACTCACAAAACAAACTTAATACAAAACTTCACTCAAACTAATGCAATCTGCGTTGCAAATAAGAAATGTGCCTATCAAATGAACACAGAGCTGTTCTCATGATGGATTTTCTGCAAATGTGTCGCTGTAACATGTGTTTTTATTGTCCTGATTGCGCCCAATTCACTAGTTTTCTTTTTAAATTAAACTGTTTTTGTCTTTAATTCTTATAAAAGCCCTTTTACAGGGACGTGTATGGCAAACTAGCATTCGCTACTATCATAACACTATGATACTTGCATGGGGTGCCTGTTTTCAGCTGTCTATGTTTATTGTATCTAATCTGTCCCTAACAAATAAACCTTACATAAATAATGTTTTACAAAAAGAAACACGTCTTCAAGTGAAAAATGCTTCAGGTACAAAAAACAATTCTGCAACTACAAAAAACTGTCACGCAACTTTTGACTAATATTCCATCTTGCAGATTCACTTACAGTGTAATTACAGTATTTTTTTGTAACTGAAGACATGTTTATTTTCGATAAGGAAAACTTGCTGTATTTGTTTGATTGGTGTATTTCTTATTTGCAAAACATGCTGCATTAGTTTGTAAATGTTTTGTGTGTTTTTTGGAGTTTTTGGCTTGATTTGAACTCCATAATTCACAACACGAGACTTTTTTAAAGCCTTCATCCCACCCTCCACTTCTCCTCTGTGTGTGTTCGTGTCTTTTTCCAGGATTTTCAGTTTCTCCGTCCTCCAAGCCTCTGTTCGAGCTTTCAAACTATAGCCAGCTTTCCCATCCTGCCTTTCAACAATACCCGCTGGGTGGGATTATTCCACCGAGACACCCAATGACGTGTGAGCCAGGGCGGCCGGTGTGGGACGTGGGAAACACGCAGACAACACGAGGAGGTAGAAAAAGAGCAGAAAACATCCTAAAAACTCTGTTTAAAATCTTATTTTTCATTTGATGTGTGGATTGTTTCCTCTATCGGTGATTCTAGGAGTGAATCTGATGGAGGAGCACCTACAGGAGGTGAGATATCTGCGTCAGCGTTTGGACGAGTCCATCAGAACCAACGAGAGGCTCAGGCAACAGCTGGAGGAGAAACTGGCAACCGTTGGAAGGGAAGGAGGTAAATATCAGACATGGGTCACATGGTTGGGTTCTGTGCAGGCCCCCAAAGGGAACACACAAAATAACTCCAATAACTCAAAACAACAGCAAAAATACACAAATTTTCTCTAAAAATGCATATAATGACTGAAATATACACAAACCAACAGCAAAAATAAACAAATTTACTCCAAAAACACACAAGACAACCACGAATATTGAAAAAAAGAACAGAAAATTAAACAAAACAACACTAAAAATACACTTGAATGGCCCAAAAATCACAAAATGATGACAGAAACACATAAAATTACTCTAAAAACATGAATTGACAACAAAAAACACAAATTGACTCCAAAAACACTCAAAGTTATAGAAATATTTGCAAAACAATTCCAAAAACAAAACAAAACACACATAATTTAAGAAATATATATACAATTACTTCATGAACACACAAAATCAAAAGACATGTACACAAAATGACTCCAAAAGCAAACAAAATGACAAAAATATACACAAAACTACAGAAATTATACACAAATTTACTCCAAAAACGCACAAGACAACAACAAATATTGATGAAAGATATACAAAACTACACTAAAAATACACGTAAATGACTCCAAAAACATAAAATGACAACAACAAAAACACAAATTGACTCCAAAATCACACAAAATGACAAGAAAACACAAACAATTTAAGAAACATTTGGAAAATTACTTCATAAACATAAACACACAAAATGAGGACAAAATACAGAATTTGAGAAGTATTTACAAATTTATTCATAAACACACAAAATGACAAGACAAACACAAAATGACTCCAAAACCACATAAAATGATGGCAAAAACACACAAAACTGACAAGAAAAATACACAAAATGACTCTTAAAAACATACAAGATTAGATAAAAAAAAAATACAAAACGAGAACACAAACTCTGTTGTTTCTTGTGTTAATGCTCTGATTGGTTATTATTCTAAAATGCTGACATGAATGTTGATCATGTGACCCTCAGATCAGATTATAATAATAGCCGTGTGTGTTCCAGGTGCAGCTACAAACATCTACATCCAGGGTCTGGACACAGTGACTCAGCTGTCCAATGAGATCCGGATCCTGAAGGAGGAGAACGTGGCTCTGAGGTCCCGCCTCCAGTCCACCTCAGGTGACACACGTTTAGTCCAAAGACGTTTTTATTCCTCCAGTCAGCCTCAGGCGACGGGAAAAACTCAAAGTGACTCCAAAAACACACAAATGACAAAAATATACCCAAAACTACAACAATAATACACAAATATACTTCAAAAACGTGCAAGACAACTACAATTATTGAAAAAAATAACTGGAAATGATAAAAAAAATACACAAAAGTGACCCACAAATTTGAAATTGACATTGAAAATACACACAAATGACTCACAAAACACACAGAATTTAAGAAAATTTTTACAAAAGGACTTCATTAATAAGAAGACAAGTATCCAGCACAGATGACACTCTATCTAAAGCGTTTTTTTATTTCTCTGGCTGATGTTTTTTGTTTTTCTCAGACACGAGTGAGGAGGTGGCTCAGCTGCGTGAGACGCTGTTGTCATTGCGTGCACGTGTGAAACAGAGCGAGCTGGAGGCGGAGCAATGGAAGGAGGAGCTGAGACGTCTACAGACTCACAGTCAGGACCAAGGACAGCTCCTCCACACGCTGAGACAGGAGAGACAGGACGAGCAGGACAACACCAACAGGTCACTGTGTGTGTGTGTGTCTGTGTGTGTGTGTGTGTGTGTGTGTGTGTGTGTGTGTGTGTGTGTGTGTGTGTGTGTGTGTCTGTGTGTAAGTGTGTCTGTGTGTGTGCGTGCGTGCGTGCGTGTGTGTGCAATGTTGTGTAGTAACCCGTGGGTGTGTGTGCATGCGTGTGTGTGCGTGCGTGCGTGTGTGCGCGTGTCTGTGTGTGCACCGTTGTGTAGTAACCCGTGTCTGTCTGTCTGTGTGTGTGTGTGTGTGTGTGTGTGTGTGTGTGTGTGTGTGTGTGTGTGTGTGTGTGTGTGTGTGTGTGTGCGTGCGTGCGTGTGCGTGCGCGCGTGCGTGTGCGTGCGCGCGTGCGTGTGTGCACCGTTGTGTAGTAACCCGTGTGCGTGCGTGTGTGTGCGCTTGTGTGTGTGTGCACCGTTGTGTAGTAACCCGTGTGTGTGTGTGTGTGCGCGTGCGTGCGTGCGTGTGCGTGCATGCGTGCGTGTGTGTCTGTGTGTGCACCGTTGTGTAGTAACCCGGGTGTGTGTGCGTGCGTGCGTGTGTGTGTGTGTGTGTGCGTGCGTGCGTGTGTGTGCGCGTGTCTGTGTGTGCACCGTTGTGTAGTAACCCGTGTGTGTGTGTGTGTGTGTTAGGCTACAACACGAGCTGTCTCTGCTGCAGCAGCAGTTGTGTGAGAGCAGACGACTCGTTCACTCTCTGCAGAGCGAGTTACACGTCTACGACCGCGTCTGCTCCAGCTCCAACACCAACAAAGGTCAGTGATAAATAATCAGGATCAATATATCAACATATATTTAACATAAATCATCCATGGAACAAGTGGACTTAGCTTTTCCTTCATTAAGGAATAAATACTTTTTATCTAACAATATTTACCACGAGTAAATCGTGAGTAAACAAAATAAATTAGTAAATAAACTAAATTAAAAATATTTAAAAATATATATAAATGAATTCAATGTAATATAAATAATTTCATATATTAACATTTTAAATAAATAAATAGATTTATAAATATAATAAATGTATTTGTGAGTAAACTAAAATAATTAATGTAAAAATATGAATAAATATAGGATATTTCAAATAAATAAATGTAAAAACAAATACAAATAATGAATTCATTTGCTGGTAAAAAAAAATCAATTGTGAAAATGAAATTTAAATATATAAATCAAATGAAATAATAAAAAATACTAATGAATTATTATTGAGTAAACATGAATGAATGAATGAATGAATGAAAATGAATTAATAAGCAAGTAAACTAAATTAATTGAAAAATTAATGTAAACATAAATAATATATAACATTAAAAATACTTTTTTACATTTTTAAATTAATGAAAAAATAATGAAATAATCTGTGAATAAAAAAAATTGAGAAAATAATTTACAAGAATAAATACATTTAAATAGATATATAAAAGTAATTGATAAAAAATAATACTGAATTATTGAATTGAAATAATGAGTGATTAACAAAATTAAGTCATAAAAATACATCAATTTAGATGAATATATAAAATTCAATATTAATGATTTCCAAAATGAATTCATAAAATAGTTATGAATTAATTATTGAGTTAACATAATGTATTGTATTTTTTTTAAATGTAATTGTAAAAAAATGCATGTAAAAATATAAATATGTAATATGTGTATAAAATGTAAAATAAATAAATGTGAAAATTAATTAAAAAAAGAATGAATTATATTGTAAGTAAACTTCCATATACATAAACTGATTGTGAAAGGAATAATTTGAATAAATACATAAAATTCAATAGAAATAAATATAAAAGGGATTGAAAAAATAATAATAAATTAATAATTAGGTAAACTAAATTAATTGTGTGTGTGTGTGTGTGTGTGTGTTTCAGGCTATCTGTGTGAGTTGCCGGCTCTCCCTGTGGAGCTCAGGGAACTCCTGCAGGAGGTGAGGAGTCTCAGAGCTCAGCTCCAGAACAGCGTACAGGAGAACAGCGCCCTGAAACAGCTGGAGCTGCACAAACAGCTGGAGCAGAAACTGGGTGTGGCCTCTCCACGCACCCCCTGTCTGAGCGCGCTCAGTGCCAGCCCTCAGAGGGAGAACTTCTGCAGGCGTCTGCTGCTTCACGGTAAAGGGGGAGGAGCCTGATGTATGGCTGTTATTTAGTGTTTTAGGATTAATATTTTGGGTGATTTTGTTGTGGTTTTGTGTATTTTTGTTTCCATTTTGTATATGTTTATTTTATATAATAACCTCTTGTAGTCACTTTAGTGTGTATTTTTTGTCATGTTCTATATTTTCCTTTCATTTTGTGTGTTTTTGGTGTTTTTTTTGTTGTCATGTTCTGTATTTTTTTGTGTTTTTTAGTCATTCATTGTAGTATATTTCTGTTATTTTGTGTTTCAGGAGTCATTTTTGGGTGTTTTAGTTGTCAAGCTTATCAGTTTTCTGTCAATTTTGTCTGTTTTTCTTGTCCTTTTGTGTATGTTTGAGGTTATTTTGGATATTTATTTTCTCATTTAATGGATATTTGGAGTGATTATGTTTTTGGGTGTTTTAGTTGTCATTTGGTGTATTTTTGTTGTAATTTTGTTTGGTTTTTTGAGTCATTTTGTGTAATATTGTTGTCCTTTTGTGTATTTTTCTGTCATTTTGTGTTTTAGGAGTCATTTTTGGGTGTTTTTAGAGTTACGTTGTGTATTTTTGTTGTCCGTTTATAAGTTTTCTGTCAATTATGTGCGTTTTTTACTTATTTTGTGTACTTTTGTTTTCGTTTTGTATATTTTTCCGTCATTTTATGCATTTTTAGAGTCATTTTTGTTTGTTTTTAAGGTCATCCTGTGTGTTTTTCTGTCAAATTGTGCGTTTTCTGAGTCATTTTTACTGGGAGTGGTTTAGCACTGGTTTGTGTGTGTGTGTGTGTGTGTGTGTGTGTGTGTGTGTGTGTATGTGTGTGCGTGTGCGTGTGCATGTGTGTGCTCCACAGATCCATCTCCGTCCCCTCCTGTCAGAGACATTGGTTTGTTTAACTGTGGATCTCCTGGTCTTCCTTCTTATTCAGACCTGGAGGACAACCACAGCACTGCTAATGGTGTGAACTAACAAATGCTTCTTTGGGGTTTGAACTAATGCACACACTGTGACTGAATAACATCAGATCCTCCAGTGCTTCTATCATGGATGTAAACGTGTGTCTCTTCTTCTTCTCTTCCTGTCACAGACGCCCTGGACCCTCACTCTGAGCTGGAGGGAGAAGCTCCCGACGGGTCGTTCGCAAACCGTAACGGGCGCCACGCGGTGGGTCACGTGGACGACTACAGCGCCCTGCAACAGCAGGTCCTGGAGGGCCGAGGCCTCGTGCACAACATGGAGGCCACGCTGGAGGCCCGTCTGAGCCCCCTGCTGCTGGAGGGAAGGAACAAAGAGCAGGTGGAGGATTAGAGCTCATGGAAAGAGAAGCAAAAGCTCTTAAAGAGTCAAACCTGCACCAAGGATCTGAAAATCAAATAACTGAAAATTACACAAAACAACAGTAAAAATACACATAAGTGACCCAAAAATCAGAAAATAATAAATTGACTCCACAAACACACAAAATGTCACAGAATATGAGAAATATTTACAAAATGACTCCAAAAACACACAAAATGACAAAAAATATACACAAAACTACAACAAGAATAATAATTTACTCCAAAAATGCACAAGACACCTACATACAGTATATTGAAAATAATAACTGAAAATGATATAAAACCACACTGAAAAATACACATAAAAGGCCAAAAATATCACAAATGACAACAAAAATAGTAATTACACACTCCAAAAACTTAAAATGAAAACTAAAAATACAAAATAATGACAAAACACACAGAATTTAAGAAATATTTACAAAATTACTTCAGAAAAACACAAAAAATACATGAAATTACTCCAAAAATACACAAAATGACAAAAAAATATATACACAAAACTACAACAAGAATACACAAATTTAGACAACTACATATATTGAAAAGAATTACTGAAAATTATATCAAACGAAACTAAAAATACACATAAATGGCCCAAAAAAATCACAAATGACGACAAAAATACACACTCCAAAAACTTGAAATGAAAACAAAAAAACACAAATTGATGAGAAAAAACACAGAATTTAAGAAATGTTTTCAAAAATACTTCATAAACACACAAAATTATGAGAAAACACACAGAATTCATGAAATATTTACGAAATGACTCTATAAACACGCAAAGTTAGAGAAATATTTACACAATTACTTAATATACACACAAAATGACTCAAACATATCAGAAAAATATACAATAGAAGAAAGAAAACACCCAGAATGTGTTTGGAAGTGAAAAAAGTACCATAAATTATTACCATATGATGTTATGTATGTTGTGTGTGCAGCAGGTCCTGGACTATGAGTGTGTGAGGACTCTTCTGTCCAACACTAAGACCCTCAGACAGATCCTGGAGGAATCCTCGTCTCTACTCAAGATGTTCTGGAGAGCAGCTCTACCCAGCAGTGACCCGTCTGTCCACAGCCTGAAGAGGGTGAGCACTCGCTGAGGGGGCGGGGCCTCACAGCGGGTGTGTGTGTTCATCAGTGCTGTGTGTGTGTGTGTAGGAGCAGAGCATGCAGGAGGAGCTGCTGTCCCTGAAGCTACGTGTGTCTGAGCAGGAGGAGGTCCTCAAAGGAACGATCCAGAGGTTGAGAAGCACCAGCCGCTCCAAGGAGAGCATGGAGCACTTCATCGTCAGCCAGCGTGAGTTTGATATCAAAGAAAAATAAAGGAGGATCAAAGGAATCATCATCAGTGAGTAATGAATCTTTATGTTCCAGTGTCCAGGACTCGTGACGTGATGAAGAAAGCTCGAACTAATCTCGAGGTACGGTTCGATCCTTCAGATTCATCACATACATCAGACATATCAGACATGGGCAACATGGTATATATAAGGGTCACATGATCAACATTCATGTCAGCATTAGAATGATGAGCATTACCACAGGAAACAACAAAGGGTGGAGTCACTTGGTTTAAGTTTTTCTCCTTCAATAACCTTTTGGAGTCACTGTTGTGTGATTTTGTGTATTTTGTGTGTTTTTGGAGTCACAATATGTATTGTTTTTTTTGTCCGATTGTAAGTTTTCTGGCCATTATGTGCATTTTTGCTATTGTTTTGTGTACTTTTGTTTTCATTGTTTTATTTTTCTCTAATTTTATAAAAAATTTTGTCATTTTTGTTGGTTTTTGTTGTCATTTTGCGTATTTTTTTTTTTTTTTTTTTTTTTTAATTGTATTTTTAGAATCATTTGTGTGTTTTTGTGGGTATTATGTATTTCTGGAGTTATTTTTTTGTAATTTTCCTTCGTTCAGTATCCTTTTAAAATCTTTCTATTTGTTTTTGGAGTTTTTTTTTGTGTATTTTCTTGTCATTTTTTGTGTTTTAAGTCATTTTTGGGTGTTTTGGTGTCTGTTTTTGTTGTCCTTTTGAGTATTTTTTATATTCCTTGTCACTTTAATGTGTTTTTGTGTGTTTTAGTTGTCATTTTGTGTGTTTCCTAATTCATATTGTGCATTTTTTTTGTTTTTTTTGTCATTTTGTGCTTCTGGAGTGATTTTGTGTGGTTTTTTGTCCATTTATCATTTGGTTCTGTGTATTTTTGTTGTCATTTTGTGTATTTTATTCTCATCTTTTCTGTTTTTTGAGTCATATTGTGTGTTTACTTAAGGGGCAAAAAAATTCAACACAGTTGCCCATTTCTGATGTAGATGTTTGATAATAGATCTAGTGTTTCATATGTTCATATGTTTATTGAGATGTCCCTTGTGTGTATTAAGATCATCACCTCCTTGTTGTTTCTTCCTAAATCTGCCTCTTGTCTTTTTTAAATCTCTCTAGAAGAATGAGCTGAGACTTTCCTCTCTCAGCGCCTCCTCTTCCTCTCATTGTGCTGGTAATTGTCCTGACATCATGTGTTTGCTCACAGGTAGAAGCTGCCCACGGTAAACCACCTAAATAACTTATCTCCAAGGTTTCATTCAAGATAGTACATAAGATAAACAAAAATATTAATAAGACATGCAAAATGCCAACAAAATTACTCAGAATGAGAGAAAAAAAACCACAAAACAACAACAAAAATACAAACAATGAATTCAAAAATTTACAAATTGACGACAAAATTACAGAAAATGCAAATAATGACTGTAAAAACACAACTGATGATGGAATTTCCCAAAATGACAATGAAAAATACAAGAGAATGACTACAAAAACACACAAAATACACAGAAACACACACAAAACAATAAAACAATACAGACAATGATTAATAAGACATGCAAAATGACAACAAACACGCACAAAAGAACAAATTCACTACACAAAATGACGAAAGAAGAATAAAACAACCATTTAAACACAGGAAATGACTCAGAGGATACACAAAATTCCAACACAATGGCAGAAAACGACACAAAACAACAGAAATTTGTCCAAAAATGTAACAGAATTTCAGAAAGTACACAGAATAACTCATAAAACATAAACAATGACAAAAGACACCTAAAACATCCATTTAAACACACAAAATGACTCCAAAGATGCACAAAATAAACAAAAAAAACACAAAAGATTGAATAAGACAATGACAACAAAATTACTCAAAATGAGAGAAAAAGACACAAAACAACAGGAAAAATACTAGCAATGATTCCTAAATGTACAAATTGACAACAAAAATTCATAAAATACACAAAATATTAACAAAAACACACGAAGTGACATTATGATTTACCAAAATGACAGAACAATACACAAAAATAGTGAAACATAAAGAGGATGTGGTTTCCTGAGCAGATTTTACCTCTTTGTGGTTTCTTCCTGATCTTTTATGTCGTCTAATCACTCTGTGTGTGTGTGTGTGTGTGCGTGTGTGTGTGTGCGTGTGTGTGTGCGTGTGTGTGCGTGTCTACTAACTGCTCGTTCTCATCTTCTCATCTGCATTAAGTCGTGCTTTGAGACTTTTGCAGTGATCGTTTTTGCAAAGTCCTTTAAAACATCACATTTGTTAAACCAGACATGGGCAACTGGCATGTCATGTGACCTCCAAAAACGAACTAAATGAAAGAAAAATACACAGGAGCATAATACAATTACAAAACTATACAATTTGACTCCAAAAACACACAAAATCTCCTCAAATACGCACAGAATTACAGAAGAACACTCAAAAGGATGAAAAAATACAAAAAATATACGAGAGAACAATAAAATGACAAAAATATAAAACATAATTCCAAAACACACCAAATCACAACAAAAATGTTGAGAACCCTCAAAAAAACAATAAAATAATAAAAATACACAAAAACTCACAAATTGACAATACATCACATAAAATGACAGAAAAAAATACACAGGAGTACAATAAAATTACATAAATATAAAAATGTCCCCAAATACACAAAAAATTACAGAAGAATACTCAAAAGGATGATAAAACACACAAAATGACTACAGAAATAAAAATTAAAAAATCCCCAAAACACAGAAATTACAGAATAGTCAAAAGGATGATAAAAAAATACACAAAAACACACACACAATTACAGAAGAATACTCAAAGGGACAATAAAAATGCACAAAATGACTATATAAACAAAAAATTAGAGAAAAAAAAATAATTATAATGACTCCAAAGACACACAAAATAACAGAAAAATATACAAGAGGACAAAAAAATTACAAAAATCTACAAAATGATTCCATGTACACAAAAAAGAATAATAAAAATACACAAAATAACTACAGAAATAAACAAAATGTTCGCAAAACACAGAAATTACAGAATAGTCAAAAGGACGATAAAAATACACAAAAATATTCTAAATAAATAAAGAAACACACCAAATATTCCCGTGGCGCTCACTGTAATAAAAGTCGCTCATTTCTGGTTGAAATCAAATTATTTTTGCTAAACGACTTAGTGTGCTCATATGAAACTCGACTATAAAAACAGCTAAATCATCTGCTCATATAATCTCACTGATATAATCTGGTTTTTCTGCAGCTGAGGACTCGGGAGGTCCTGGTGGGCGGCGGCCTGCTGCTGGTGGGCGTGTCTTGACAGCGCTGAGGAAGCGCAGCAACCAATGTTTGCTTTAGAATGTCAACAACCTGACCTCTGACCTCTGAACAGCCATGTTCCATCACTCCCTCCTCCCCCCGCCTGCACCCACACCCCGCCCCATGCCCCGCCCACACGCTGTCAGCAGGCTGCCTTTGTCTAGAGAGGTTTATCAGAAGGTGTTGGACACGTGCCTGGAATGGATTCAGTTGATGAGGTTCCATGAGGGTCTTGATCTGGATCAGGATCAGGATCTAAATCAGGATCTGGATCTAAATCTAAATCTGGATCTGGATCTGGATTTAAATCTGGGTCAGGATCTGGATCTAAATTTAAATCTGGATCTAAATCAGGATCTGGATCAGATCTAAATCAGGATCTGGATCAGATCTAAATCAGGATCTGGATCAGATCTAAATCTGGATCTGGATCCGGATCAGGATCCAAATCTGGATCAGAATCTGCATCTAAATCCAGATCTGGATCTAAATCTGGATCAGGATGTGGATCAGGATCAGGATGTGGATCTGGATCTGAATCAGGATCAGGATCTGGATCTAAATCTTAATCTGGATCAGGATGTGGTTTGAGATGCTCTTAGACTCCACGTTGCCTGTGGATCTCTGTCCGTGGTCCTGAATGTTGTGGTTACATAATGAGCTCTTAAAGCTGCTCCTCTGAGTCTAAGAGCATCATCCACTAAGAACCAGACGCTGCTGGAGGAGAATTAAAGTTCACGTACGTTAGAAATGGATTGTGAGAGGAATTCTGCACACGGGAACGCTCGCGTAGATTTATTGATTGATTGATTGATTAATTTACGTGTTTGCTCCAAGAAAAGACGGCCTCGAGTTTGAATGTTTAAACATTACTTTTGCTTCTTCACACACACACCAAACATGAGTGAGGGATGATGATTATGAAAGGGGGTGGAGCTAGAGCGCTAGCAGGGATGCTATTGGTCGCCTGGTGATTGACAGCTGACTTTCTCTCACAATGAAAAAGTCAATTTAAAATGAGTTTTCAACTAAACGCTTTGACTGTCTAAAGCTATGAAGCATTAAAGTATAAAAAAGAGGAATGTTATGGTTGGACTAATATTAAAGCATATCTGTCAAACTCAAGGCCTGGGGACCAGATCTGGCCCTTTAGAGGATCCAATTCGGACCCTGGGAGAAAACAAAAAAAAAATGACATGAATCAGCCCCTCGAAAAATACACATGGAGACAAATTTACAAATTTTTAATCTGAAATTATTGAAAAAACTCAAAATGTTTCCAAAATCTGGCAATTTTCTTTAAATTATTCAACAAAACTTCCTCAAATTGAATAGAAATTGGTCCAAATTTTAGATTTTTTTTTTTTTTGGGGGGGGGGGGGGGATTTCTCCCCAGAATCAATTTTATAAAAATGAATACAATATAATAAAATACAATAATAAATATTCAATTTTATGACAAATATCATCCATCCCTAGATTCAACTTTTGTTTTTTTGTTAAACAAAATAGGGGAATTAAAGTTGTGATAATCGTTGTTATTTAATTGCGTTACTTAATAAATCAGAATCACAATATAAATGTAAATATATCGTGATTAAAATCGAATCGGGAAAAATGCATATCGTCCCAGCTCTATTATATCTGATCTTTAATTGAGCTTATCACTAAAATTATGCTAATCCTTACAATTGAGTCGCGTGAATTAATAACTTGGAACTACAATCTAAAATGGAAACGGCACCTGAGTATCGTCATTAAAATCAAATGGGGCTAAGCGTATATCATCTCAGCACTATTACAGTATATATGATCTTTGATAGAGTTTATAATTAGAATTATGTTAATATTTACTATTGAGTCACATGAATTATTAAATCAGAACCACAATATAAATTGGTAACGAGACCCAAGTATAATGATTAAAATCCAATCGGGACAAAAACATATTGTCCCAGCTCTATTATATTTGATCTTTAATAGAGCTTATAATTCATATTTAATTACAGGTACACTTTAACTTGGTTAAACACTAGAGATAAGAATAAATTGTTAATATTTTATTTACTTTTACTTTATTGGCTATTATGCGTTGGCCACGCCTTATTTGAAAGTATAGCTCCGCCCCCTGGTGGTTACACACAGTAATTGGTTTATAAAGCGTTTGAACCAGGCTGAACTAGACTCGTTGTTATCGAGCACGTGCAATACTAGGATTTAGTGTGAATTCATTGGTTGTCACTGAATTATCACCGACAATCATATAAACAGTGTTAGGAAACACACACACACACACGTGCGGTGTGTGTGTGTGTGTGTGTGTTAATGATTGTACTTCATTCTCCAGTGTTAATGCATGAGAGAGTGTGTAACGGTATAAACTAAAGCTAGGGAACAGGATAAAGCATTAGCTAAGCCAACAATTGCCAAAGTTTGAACTCTTTTCTTTCCCTCTGACTTGCCTTGTCCATGAGAATGACTCAGCCTTAATAGCTAATTAGCTAATTAGCTCATTGGGTTAGCGAGGTCGCTAGCTATTTGTTAGCCACCTAATCAACCACAAAGACGATAACCATGAGACAGCAGGTTTGTTTAAACCTTTTTTGGACCAAAAGTTTAGCTTTTTTCCAAACTGTGCTGGTTTTGGATGAAATTAGCTTAGCTTAGCATTCCCATGGCAATGGCAACAAAAGATGAGGTTTTTGTAAATGATCCAAACTTTGGCAGGAGGCTTTTGGTGTTGTCATTGTTCACTTTGTTACTTTAGGCTGTAAATAACTTGTTTTTCTGTACAAAATGACGTGTGCGTGTGTGTGAACATCCAATATTTGCTTTTTAGCAACGTTGATTTTCTGGGTAGCTGTGCAATAATAGTGTGAGCTTTTATTTTGATGTTAAACATTGTACACTTCCTGCAGTGTGTGTGTGTGTGTGTGTGTGTGTGTGTGTTATGGATTGTATTGCTGAGGTTAACCAATCGACTGCCTTTATATAAACACACACACATTGATCACACACTCGTTTTGGCGTCGCTTCGCTTGCCTTTGAATTAAAGCTCACAGGCGTTTTCAGAAATTAGCTTTAGCATTTGCTTTGTTTTTGAAAAAGCCATGGACTTATAGGATTGTTAAACACTAAGTGAAAGTAAAGCTTTGTGCTCTGTGTGTATAAAGATGTGTAATAATAACATTTGTACATAAATGCTGCTGCGTTGCTTGTGTTTTGTAATGAACTAGAAAAGCCGATGCAGGTCTTGTATCTGATGAAACTGCGTGTGTTGTCTTGACTTTGAATGAAGAAATAAATCTCTGAATGAGTTCATCTTTAAGTTTTTGACTCCTTTATTTTAAAACAACTGAAATCCAAATGTTGGGAGTTAAAATAGACAGACACAGACAACCCCCCAAAATGTAAAAAAATTTTTTTGAGATAATGCTTTCGGAACCCTAAAAACTATTGCAAATTTGACGAGCACACTTAAACTGGGATAAAAATGTAGTAAAGCATGAAAAATGAGAAAAAAATGACAAACACCTAAAATCAGATATAAGGCTATAGTAAGGCATAAAAGTTGAAAAACTTTCGATTTATTTTTTCTCAGATAATTTTTTCAAAAGACCCAAAAAACTAATGCAAATATGATGAGCACACTTAAACTGGGATCAAAATGTAATAAAACATGAAAAATGAGAAAAAAGTTGAAAATGAGAAAAAAATGACAAACACCTAAAATCAGAGGTAAGGCTATAGTAAGGCATAAAAGTTGAAAAACTTTTTTTTTTTTTTTTCTGAGATAATGCTATCGGAACACCCTAAAAATTAGTGCAAATATGACGAGCACATTTAAACTGGTACGAAAATGAATTAAGGCATGAAAAATGAGAAAAAAGTGACAAACACCTAAAATCAGAGGTAAGGCTATAGTAAGGCATAAAAGTTGAAAAACTTTTTTTTTTTTTTTTTCTGAGATAATGCTATCGGAACACCCTAAAAATTAGTGCAAATATGACGAGCACACTTCAACTGGGATGAAAATGTAGTAAAGCATTAAAAATGAGAAAAAAGTTGGAAATGAGGAAAAAAAAAAATGACAAACACCTAAAATCAGACATAAGGCTATAGTAAGGCATAAAAGTTGAAAAACTTTCGATTTATTTTTTCTCAGATAATATTTTCAAAACACCCAAAAAACTAGTGCAAATATGATGAACACACTTAAACTGGTACGAAAATGCATTAAGGCATGAAAAATGAGAAAAAAGTGACAAACACCTAAAATCAGAGGTAAGGCTATAGTAAGGCATAAAAGTTGAAAAACTTTTTTTTTTTTTTCTGAGATAATGCTATCGGAACACCCTAAAAACTAGTGCAAATATGATGAGCACACTTAAACTGGGATCAAAATGTAATAAAGCATGAAAAATGAGAAAAAAGTTGAAAATGAGAAAAAAAAAATGACAAACACCTAAAATCAGAGGTAAGGCTATAGTAAGGCATAAACATTTTTTTCTTAAATTCAAATGCCTCGAAACGGAGGTAAGGCATAAGGTATGACATAAGAATGCACACATAGTTGATTTTTTTTCTCAACTATACACTACAGATTTGTACTTGACATCATGAGGTTCCACTGAGAGTTGAACTCAGATCACTGGATTCAGAGTCCAGAGTGCTAACCATTACACCATGGAACCCTTAAAATCAGGATTTTGCAAATTCTTTTTTTCAGAGGAAAGGCTAAAGTAAGGCATAAAAATTGCTGAAAATATTTTAAACAACTCAAAACAGAGGTAAGGCTATAGTAAAGCATAAAAATGGGCAAAAAAATTTCAAATGCCTCGAAAGGGAGGTGTTTTATGTTTTGCATAAGAAAATTTCAAAAAAATTAAAATGCCTCAAAACAGAGGTAAGGCTATAGTAAGGCATAAAAGTTGAAAAACTTTCGATTTATTTTTTCTCAGATAATATTTTCAAAACACCCAAAAAACTAGTGCAAATATGATGAACACACTTAAACTGGTATGAAAATGCAGTAAGGCATGAAAAATGAGAAAAAAGTGACAAACACCTAAAATCAGAGGTAAGGCTATAGTAAGGCATAAAAGTTGAAAAACTTTTTTTTTTTTTTCTGAGATAATGCTATCGGAACACCCTAAAAACTAGTGCAAATATGATGAGCACACTTAAACTGGGATCAAAATGTAGTAAAGCATGAAAAATGAGAAAAAAGTTGAAAATGAGAAAAAAATGACAAACACCTAAAATCAGAGGTAAGGCTATAGTAAGGCATAAAAGTTGAAAAACTTTCGATTTATTTTTTCTCAGATAATATTTTCAAAACACCCAAAAAACTAGTGCAAATATGATGAACACACTTAAACTGGTATGAAAATGCAGTAAGGCATGAAAAATGAGAAAAAAGTGACAAACACCTAAAATCAGAGGTAAGGCTATAGTAAGGCAAAAAAGTTGAAAAACTTTCGATTTATTTTTTCTCAGATAATATTTTCAAAACACCCAAAAAACTAGTGCAAATATGATGAACACACTTAAACTGGTATGAAAATGCAGTAAGGCATGAAAAATGAGAAAAAAGTGACAAACACCTAAAATCAGAGGTAAGGCTATAGTAAGGCATAAAAGTTGAAAAACTTTTTTTTTTTTTTTTCTGAGATAATGCTATCGGAACACCCTAAAAACTAGTGCAAATATGATGAGCACACTTAAACTGGGATCAACATGTAATAAAGCATGAAAAATGAGAAAAAAGTTGAAAATGAGAAAAAAAAATGACAAATACCTAAAATCAGAGGTAAGGCTATAGTAAGGCATAAAAGTTGAAAAACTTTCGATTTATTTTTTCTCAGATAATATTTTCAAAACACCCAAAAAACTAGTGCAAATATGATGAACACACTTAAACTGGTATGAAAATGCAGTAAGGCATGAAAAATGAGAAAAAAGTGACAAACACCTAAAATCAGAGGTAAGGCTATAGTAAGGCATAAAAGTTGAAAAACTTTTTTTTTTTTTTCTGAGATAATGCTATCGGAACACCCTAAAAACTAGTGCAAATATGATGAGCACACTTAAACTGGGATCAAAATGTAGTAAAGCATGAAAAATGAGAAAAAAGTTGAAAATGAGAAAAAAATGACAAACACCTAAAATCAGAGGTAAGGCTATAGTAAGGCATAAAAGTTGAAAAACTTTCGATTTATTTTTTCTCAGATAATATTTTCAAAACACCCAAAAAACTAGTGCAAATATGATGAACACACTTAAACTGGTATGAAAATGCAGTAAGGCATGAAAAATGAGAAAAAAGTGACAAACACCTAAAATCAGAGGTAAGGCTATATATAGTAAGGCATAAAAGTTGAAAAACTTTTTTTTTTTTTTCTGAGATAATGCCATCGGAACACCCTAAAAACTAGTGCAAATATGATGAGCACACTTAAACTGGGAACAAAATGTAGTAAAGCATGAAAAATGAGAAAAAAGTTGAAAATGAGAAAAAAAAATGACAAACACCTAAAATCAGAGGTAAGGCTATAGTAAGGCATAAAAGTTGAAAAACTTTTTTTTTTTTTTCTGAGATAATGCTATCGGAACACCCTAAAAAATAGTGCAAATATGACGAGCACACTTAAACTGGGATGAAAATGTAGTAAAGCATTAAAAATGAGAAAAAAGTTGAAAATGAGAAAAAAAATGACAAACACCTAAAATCAGAGGTAAGGCTATAGTAAGGCATAAAAGTTGAAAAACTTTTTTTTTTTTTTTCTGAGATAATGCTATCGGAACACCCTAAAAACTAGTGCAAATATGACGAGCACATTTAAACTGGTACGAAAATGCATTAAGGCATGAAAAATGAGAAAAAAGTGACAAACACCTAAAATCAGAGGTAAGGCTATAGTAAGGCATAAAAGTTGAAAAACTTTTTTTTTTTTTTTTTTCTGAGATAATGCTATCGGAACACCCTAAAAACTAGTGCAAATATGATGAGCACACTTAAACTGGCATGAAAATGTAGTAGAGCATTAAAAATGAGAAAAAAGTTGGAAATGAGGGAAAAAAAAATGACAAACACCTAAAATCAGACATAAGGCTATAGTAAGGCATAAAAGTTGAAAAACTTTCGATTTATTTTTTCTCAGATAATATTTTCAAAACACCCAAAAAACTAGTGCAAATATGATGAACACACTTAAACTGGTATGAAAATGCAGTAAGGCATGAAAAATGAGAAAAAAGTGACAAACACCTAAAATCAGAGGTAAGGCTATAGTAAGGCATAAACATTTTTTTCTTAAATTCAAATGCCTCGAAACGGAGGTAAGGCATAAGGTATGACATAAGAATGCACACATAGTTGATTTTTTTTCTCAACTATACACTAAAGATTTGTACTTGACATCATGAGGTTCCACTGAGAGTTGAACTCAGATCACTGGATTCAGAGTCCAGAGTGCTAACCATTACACCATGGAACCCTTAAAATCAGGATTTTGCAAATTCTTTTTTTCAGAGGAAAGGCTATAGTAAGGCATAAAAATTGCTGAAAATATTTTAAACAACTCAAAACAGAGGTAAGGCTATAGTAAAGCATAAAAATGGGCAAAAAAATTTCAAATGCCTCAAAAGGGAGGTGTTTTATGTTTTGCATAAGAAAATTTCAAAAAAATTAAAATGCCTCAAAACAGAGGTAAGGCTATAGTAAGGCATAAAAAGTTGAAAAACTTTCGATTTATTTTTTCTCAGATAATATTTCAAAACACCCAAAAAACTAGTGCAAATATGATGAACACACTTAAACAGGTATGAAAATGCAGTAAGGCATGAAAAATGAGAAAAAAGTGACAAACACCTAAAATCAGAGGTAAGGCTATAGTAAGGCATAAAAGTTGAAAAACTTTCGATTTATTTTTTCTCAGATAATATTTCAAAACACCCAAAAAACTAGTGCAAATATGATGAGCACACTTAAACTGGGATCAAAATGTAGTAAAGCATGAAAAATGAGAAAAAAGTTGAAAATGAGAAAAAAATGACAAACACCTAAAATCAGAGGTAAGGCTATAGTAAGGCATAAAAGTTGAAAAACTTTTTTTTTTTTTTTTTTTTTTAGATAATGCTATCGGAACACCCTAAAAAATAGTGCAAATATGATGAGCACACTTAAACTGGGATCAAAATGTAATAAAGCATGAAAAATGAGAAAAAAGTTGAAAATGAGAAAAAAAATGACAAACACCTAAAATCAGAGGTAAGGCTATAGTAAGGCATAAAAGTTGAAAAACTTTTTTTTTTTTTTTCTGAGATAATGCTATCGGAACACCCTAAAAAATAGTGCAAATATGACGAGCACACTTAAACTGGGATGAAAATGTAGTAAAGCATTAAAAATGAGAAAAAAGTTGGAAATGAGGGAAAAAAAATGACAAACACCTAAAATCAGACATAAGGCTATAGTAAGGCATAAAAGTTGAAAAACTTTCGATTTATTTTTTCTCAGATAATATTTTCAAAACACCCAAAAAACTAGTGCAAATATGATGAACACACTTAAACTGGTATGAAAATGCAGTAAGGCATGAAAAATGAGAAAAAAGTGACAAACACCTAAAATCAGAGGTAAGGCTATAGTAAGGCAAAAAAGTTGAAAAACTTTTTTTTTTTTTTTTCTGAGATAATGCCATCGGAACACCCTAAAAACTAGTGCAAATATGATGAGCACACTTAAACTAGGATCAAAATGTAGTAAAGCATGAAAAATGAGAAAAAAGTTGAAAATGAGAAAAAAATGACAAACACCTAAAATCAGAGGTAAGGCTATAGTAAGGCATAAAAGTTGAAAAACTTTTTTTTTTTTTTTCTGAGATAATGCTATCGGAACACCCTAAAAACTAGTGCAAATATGATGAGCACACTTAAACTGGGATCAAAATGTAATAAAGCATGAAAAATGAGAAAAAAGTTGAAAATGAGAAAAAAAAAAATGACAAACACCTAAAATCAGAGGTACGGCTATAGTAAGGCATAAAAGTTGAAAAACTTTTTTTTTTTTTTTTTCTGAGATAATGCTATCGGAACACCCTAAAAAATAGTGCAAATATGACGAGCACACTTAAACTGGGATGAAAATGTAGTAAAGCATTAAAAATGAGAAAAAAGTTGAAAATGAGAAAAAAATGACAAACACCTAAAATCAGACATAAGGCTATAGTAAGGCATAAAAGTTGAAAAACTTTCGATTTATTTTTTCTCAGATAATATTTTCAAAACACCCAAAAAACTAGTGCAAATATGATGAACACACTTAAACTGGTATGAAAATGCAGTAAGGCATGAAAAATGAGAAAAAAGTGACAAACACCTAAAATCAGAGGTAAGGCTATAGTAAGGCATAAAAGTTGAAAAACTTTTTTTTTTTTTTTTCTGAGATAATGCTATCGGAACACCCTAAAAACTAGTGCAAATGTGATGAGCACACTTAAACTGGGACCAAAATGTAGTAAAGCATGAAAAATGAGAAAAAAGTTGAAAATGAGAAAAAAATGACAAACACCTAAAATCAGAGGTAAGGCTATAGTAAGGCATAAAAGTTGAAAAACTTTCGATTTATTTTTTCTCAGATAATATTTTCAAAACACCCAAAAAACTAGTGCAAATATGATGAACACACTTAAACTGGTATGAAAATGCAGTAAGGCATGAAAAATGAGAAAAAAGTGACAAACACCTAAAATCAGAGGTAAGGCTATATATAGTAAGGCATAAAAGTTGAAAAACTTTTTTTTTTTTTTTCTGAGATAATGCCATCGGAACACCCTAAAAACTAGTGCAAATATGATGAGCACACTTAAACTGGGAACAAAATGTAGTAAAGCATGAAAAATGAGAAAAAAGTTGAAAATGAGAAAAAAAAATGACAAACACCTAAAATCAGAGGTAAGGCTATAGTAAGGCATAAAAGTTGAAAAACTTTTTTTTTTTTTTTCTGAGATAATGCTATCGGAACACCCTAAAAACTAGTGCAAATATGACGAGCACATTTAAACTGGTACGAAAATGCATTAAGGCATGAAAAATGAGAAAAAAGTGACAAACACCTAAAATCAGAGGTAAGGCTATAGTAAGGCATAAAAGTTGAAAAACTTTTTTTTTTTTTTTTTTCTGAGATAATGCTATCGGAACACCCTAAAAACTAGTGCAAATATGATGAGCACACTTAAACTGGCATGAAAATGTAGTAGAGCATTAAAAATGAGAAAAAAGTTGGAAATGAGGGGAAAAAAATGACAAACACCTAAAATCAGACATAAGGCTATAGTAAGGCATAAAAGTTGAAAAACTTTCGATTTATTTTTTCTCAGATAATATTTTCAAAACACCCAAAAAACTAGTTCAAATATGATGAACACACTTAAACTGGTATGAAAATGCAGTAAGGCATGAAAAATGAGAAAAAAGTGACAAACACCTAAAATCAGAGGTAAGGCTATAGTAAGGCATAAACATTTTTTTCTTAAATTCAAATGCCTCGAAACGGAGGTAAGGCATAAGGTATGACATAAGAATGCACACATAGTTGATTTTTTTTCTCAACTATACACTAAAGATTTGTACTTGACATCATGAGGTTCCACTGAGAGTTGAACTCAGATCACTGGATTCAGAGTCCAGAGTGCTAACCATTACACCATGGAACCCTTAAAATCAGGATTTTGCAAATTCTTTTTTTCAGAGGAAAGGCTATAGTAAGGCATAAAAATTGCTGAAAATATTTTAAACAACTCAAATCAGAGGTAAGGCTATAGTAAAGCATAAAAATGGGCAAAAAAATTTCAAATGCCTCAAAAGGGAGGTGTTTTATGTTTTGCATAAGAAAATTTCAAAAAAATTAAAATGCCTCAAAACAGAGGTAAGGCTATAGTAAGGCATAAAAGTTGAAAAACTTTCGATTTATTTTTTCTCAGATAATATTTTCAAAACACCCAAAAAACTAGTGCAAATATGATGAACACACTTAAACTGGTATGAAAATGCAGTAAGGCATGAAAAATGAGAAAAAAGTGACAAACACCTAAAATCAGAGGTAAGGCTATAGTAAGGCAAAAAAGTTGAAAAACTTTCGATTTATTTTTTCTCAGATAATATTTTCAAAACACCCAAAAAACTAGTGCAAATATGATGAGCACACTTAAACTGGGATCAAAATGTAGTAAAGCATGAAAAATGAGAAAAAAGTTGAAAATGAGAAAAAAATGACAAACACCTAAAATCAGAGGTAAGGCTATAGTAAGGCATAAAAGTTGAAAAACTTTTTTTTTTTTTTTTTTCTGAGATAATGCTATCGGAACACCCTAAAAACTAGTGCAAATATGATGAGCACACTTAAACTGGGATCAAAATGTAATAAAGCATGAAAAATGAGAAAAAAGTTGAAAATGAGAAAAAAAATGACAAACACCTAAAATCAGAGGTAAGGCTATAGTAAGGCATAAAAGTTGAAAAACTTTTTTTTTTTTTTTCTGAGATAATGCTATCGGAACACCCTAAAAAATAGTGCAAATATGACGAGCACACTTAAACTGGGATGAAAATGTAGTAAAGCATTAAAAATGAGAAAAAAGTTGGAAATGAGGGAAAAAAAATGACAAACACCTAAAATCAGACATAAGGCTATAGTAAGGCATAAAAGTTGAAAAACTTTCGATTTATTTTTTCTCAGATAATATTTTCAAAACACCCAAAAAACTAGTGCAAATATGATGAACACACTTAAACTGGTATGAAAATGCAGTAAGGCATGAAAAATGAGAAAAAAGTGACAAACACCTAAAATCAGAGGTAAGGCTATAGTAAGGCAAAAAAGTTGAAAAACTTTTTTTTTTTTTTTCTGAGATAATGCCATCGGAACACCCTAAAAACTAGTGCAAATATGATGAGCACACTTAAACTAGGATCAAAATGTAGTAAAGCATGAAAAATGAGAAAAAAGTTGAAAATGAGAAAAAAATGACAAACACCTAAAATCAGAGGTAAGGCTATAGTAAGGCATAAAAGTTGAAAAACTTTTTTTTTTTTTTTCTGAGATAATGCTATCGGAACACCCTAAAAACTAGTGCAAATATGATGAGCACACTTAAACTGGGATCAAAATGTAATAAAGCATGAAAAATGAGAAAAAAGTTGAAAATGAGAAAAAAAAAAATGACAAACACCTAAAATCAGAGGTACGGCTATAGTAAGGCATAAAAGTTGAAAAACTTTTTTTTTTTTTTTTCTGAGATAATGCTATCGGAACACCCTAAAAAATAGTGCAAATATGACGAGCACACTTAAACTGGGATGAAAATGTAGTAAAGCATTAAAAATGAGAAAAAAGTTGAAAATGAGAAAAAAATGACAAACACCTAAAATCAGACATAAGGCTATAGTAAGGCATAAAAGTTGAAAAACTTTCGATTTATTTTTTCTCAGATAATATTTTCAAAACACCCAAAAAACTAGTGCAAATATGATGAACACACTTAAACTGGTATGAAAATGCAGTAAGGCATGAAAAATGAGAAAAAAGTGACAAACACCTAAAATCAGAGGTAAGGCTATAGTAAGGCATAAAAGTTGAAAAACTTTTTATTTTTTTTTTCTGAGATAATGCTATCGGAACACCCTAAAAACTAGTGCAAATGTGATGAGCACACTTAAACTGGGACCAAAAGGTAGTAAAGCATGAAAAATGAGAAAAAAGTTGAAAATGAGAAAAAAATGACAAACACCTAAAATCAGAGGTAAGGCTATAGTAAGGCATAAAAGTTGAAAAACTTTTTTTTTTTTTTTCTGAGATAATGCTATCGGAACACCCTAAAAAATAGTGCAAATATGACGAGCACACTTAAACTGGGATGAAAATGTAGTAAAGCATTAAAAATGAGAAAAAAGTTGGAAATGAGGGAAAAAAAATGACAAACACCTAAAATCAGACATAAGGCTATAGTAAGGCATAAAAGTTGAAAAACTTTCGATTTATTTTTTCTCAGATAATATTTTCAAAACACCCAAAAAACTAGTGCAAATATGATGAGCACACTTAAACTGGGATCAACATGTAATAAAGCATGAAAAATGAGAAAAAAGTTGAAAATGAGAAGAAAAAAATGACAAATACCTAAAATCAGAGGTAAGGCTATAGTAAGGCATAAAAGTTGAAAAACTTTCGATTTATTTTTTCTCAGATAATATTTTCAAAACACCCAAAAAACTAGTGCAAATATGATGAACACACTTAAACTGGTATGAAAATGCAGTAAGGCATGAAAAATGAGAAAAAAGTGACAAACACCTAAAATCAGAGGTAAGGCTATATATAGTAAGGCATAAAAGTTGAAAAACTTTTTTTTTTTTTTTCTGAGATAATGCCATCGGAACACCCTAAAACTAGTGCAAATATGATGAGCACACTTAAACTGGGAACAAAATGTAGTAAAGCATGAAAAATGAGAAAAAAGTTGAAAATGAGAAAAAAAAATGACAAACACCTAAAATCAGAGGTAAGGCTATAGTAAGGCATAAAAGTTGAAAAACCTTTTTTTTTTTTTTCTGAGATAATGCTATCGGAACACCCTAAAAACTAGTGCAAATATGATGAACACACTTAAACTGGTATGAAAATGCAGTAAGGCATGAAAAATGAGAAAAAAGTGACAAACACCTAAAATCAGAGGTAAGGCTATAGTAAGGCATAAAAGTTGAAAAACTTTTTTTTTTTTTTTTCTGAGATAATGCCATCGGAACACCCTAAAAACTAGTGCAAATATGATGAGCACACTTAAACTGGGAACAAAATGTAGTAAAGCATGAAAAATGAGAAAAAAGTTGAAAATGAGAAAAAAAAATGACAAACACCTAAAATCAGAGGTAAGGCTATAGTAAGGCATAAAAGTTGAAAAACTTTTTTTTTTTTTTTCTGAGATAATGCTATCGGAACACCCTAAAAACTAGTGCAAATATGACGAGCACATTTAAACTGGTACGAAAATGCATTAAGGCATGAAAAATGAGAAAAAAGTGACAAACACCTAAAATCAGAGGTAAGGCTATAGTAAGGCATAAAAGTTGAAAAACTTTTTTTTTTTTTTTCTGAGATAATGCTATCGGAACACCCTAAAAACTAGTGCAAATATGATGAGCACACTTAAACTGGCATGAAAATGTAGTAGAGCATTAAAAATGAGAAAAAAGTTGGAAATGAGGGGAAAAAAATGACAAACACCTAAAATCAGACATAAGGCTATAGTAAGGCATAAAAGTTGAAAAACTTTCGATTTATTTTTTCTCAGATAATATTTTCAAAACACCCAAAAAACTAGTGCAAATATGATGAACACACTTAAACTGGTATGAAAATGCAGTAAGGCATGAAAAATGAGAAAAAAGTGACAAACACCTAAAATCAGAGGTAAGGCTATAGTAAGGCATAAAAGTTGAAAAACTTTTTTTTTTTTTTTTCTGAGATAATGCCATTGGAACACCCTAAAAACTAGTGCAAATATGATGAGCACACTTAAACTGGGATCAAAATGTAGTAAAGCATGAAAAATGAGAAAAAAGTTGAAAATGAGAAAAAAATGACAAACATCTAAAATCAGAGGTAAGGCTATAGTAAGGCATAAAAGTTGAAAAACTTTTTTTTTTTTTTTCTGAGATAATGCTATCGGAACACCCTAAAAACTAGTGCAAATATGATGAGCACACTTAAACTGGGATCAAAATGTAATAAAGCATGAAAAATGAGAAAAAAGTTGAAAATGAGAAAAAAAAAATGACAAACACCTAAAATCAGAGGTAAGGCTATAGTAAGGCATAAACATTTTTTTCTTAAATTCAAATGCCTCGAAACGGAGGTAAGGCATAAGGTATGACATAAGAATGCACACATAGTTGATTTTTTTTCTCAACTATACACTAAAGATTTGTACTTGACATCATGAGGTTCCACTGAGAATTGAACTCAGATCACTGGATTCAGAGTCCAGAGTGCTAACCATTACACCATGGAACCCTTAAAATCAGGATTTTGCAAATTCTTTTTTTCAGAGGAAAGGCTATAGTAAGGCATAAAAATTGCTGAAAATATTTTAAACAACTCAAAACAGAGGTAAGGCTATAGTAAAGCATAAAAATGGGCAAAAAAATTTCAAATGCCTCAAAAGGGAGGTGTTTTATGTTTTGCATAAGAAAATTTCAAAAAAATTAAAATGCCTCAAAACAGAGGTAAGGCTATAGTAAGGCATAAAAGTTGAAAAACTTTTTTTTTTTTTTTTTTTTTGAGATAATGCTATCGGAACACCCTAAAAACTAGTGCAAATATGATGAGCACACTTAAACTGGGATCAAAATGTAGTAAAGCATGAAAAATGAGAAAAAAATTGAAAATGAGAAAAAAATGACAAACACCTGAAATCAGAGGTAAGGCTATAGTAAGGCATAAAAGTTGAAAAACTTTTTTTTTTTTTTCTGAGATAATGCTATCAGAACACCCTAAAAATTAGTGCAAATATGATGAGCACACTTAAACTGGCATGAAAATGTAGTAAAGCATTAAAAATGAGAAAAAAGTTGGAAATGAGGGGAAAAAAAATGACAAACACCTAAAATCAGAGGTAAGGCTATAGTAAGGCATAAAAGTTGAAAAACTTTTTTTTTTTTTTTTCTGAGATAATGCTATCGGAACACCCTAAAAATTAGTGCAAATATGACGAGCACATTTAAACTGGTACGAAAATGCATTGAGGCATGAAAAATGAGAAAAAAGTGACAAACACCTAAAATCAGAGGTAAGGCTATAGTAAGGCATAAACATTTTTTTCTTAAATTCAAATGCCTCGAAACGGAGGTAAGGCATAAGGTATGACATAAGAATGTACACATAGTTGATTTTTTTTCTCAACTATACACTAAAGATTTGTACTTGACATCATGAGGTTCCACTGAGAGTTAAACTCAGATCACAGGATTCAGAGTGCAGAGTGCTAACCATTACACCATGGAACCCTTAAAATCAGGATTTTGCAAATTCTTTTTTTCAGAGGAAAGGCTATAGTAAGGCATAAAAATTGCTGAAAATATTTTAAACAACTCAAAACAGAGGTAAGGCTATAGTAAGGCATAAAAGTTGAAAAACTTTTTTTTTTTTTTTCTGAGATAATGCTATCGGAACACCCTAAAAACTAGTGCAAATATGATGAGCACACTTAAAATGGGATCAAAATGTAATAAAGCGTGAAAAATGAGAAAAAAGTTGAAAATGAGAAAAAAAATGACAAACACCTAAAATCAGAGGTAAGGCTATAGTAAGGCATAAAAGTTGAAAAACTTTTTTTTTTTTTTTCTGAGATAATGCTATCGGAACACCCTAAAAACTAGTGCAAATATGATGAGCACGCTTAAACTGGGATCAAAATGTAGTAAAGCATGAAAAATGAGAAAAAAATTGAAAATGAGAAAAAAATGACAAACACCTAAAATCAGAGGTAAGGCTATAGTAAGGCATGAAAGTTGAAAAACTTTTTTTTTTTTTTTCTGAGATAATGCTATCAGAACACCCTAAAAATTAGTGCAAATATGATGAGCACACTTAAACTGGCATGAAAATGTAGTAAAGCATTAAAAATGAGAAAAAAGTTGGAAATGAGGGGGAAAAAAATGACAAACACCTAAAATCAGACATAAGGCTATAGTAAGGCATAAAAGTTGAAAAACTTTCGATTTATTTTTTCTCAGATAATATTTTCAAAACACCCAAAAAACTAGTGCAAATATGATGAACACACTTAAACTGGTATGAAAATGCAGTAAGGCACGAAAAATGAGAAAAAAGTGACAAACACCTAAAATCAGAGGTAAGGCATAAAAGTTGAAAAACTTTTTTTTTTTTTTTTCTGAGATAATGCTATCGGAACACCCTAAAAACTAGTGCAAATATGATGAGCACGCTTAAACTGGGATCAAAATGTAGTAAAGCATGAAAAATGAGAAAAAAATTGAAAATGAGAAAAAAATGACAAACACCTAAAATCAGAGGTAAGGCTATAGTAAGGCATAAAAGTTGAAAAACTTTTTTTTTTTTTTCTGAGATAATGCTATCAGAACACCCTAAAAATTAGTGCAAATATGATGAACACACTTAAACTGGTATGAAAATGCAGTAAGGCACGAAAAATGAGAAAAAAGTGACAAACACCTAAAATCAGAGGTAAGGCATAAAAGCTGAAAAACTTTTTTTTTTTTTTTTCTGAGATAATGCTATCGGAACACCTTAAAAACTAGTGCAAATATGATGAGCAAACTTAAACTGGGATCAAAATGTAATAAAGCATGAAAAATGAGAAAAAAGTTGAAAATGAGAAAAAAAATGACAAACACCTAAAATCAGAGGTAAGGCTATAGTAAGGCATAAAAGTTGAAAAACTTTCGATTTATTTTTTCTCAGATAATATTTTCAAAACACCCAAAAAACTAGTGCAAATATGATGAACACACTTAAACTGGTATGAAAATGCAGTAAGGCATGAAAAATGAGAAAAAAGTGACAAACACTTAAAATCAGAGGTAAGGCTATAGTAAGGCATAAAAGTTGAAAAACTTTTTTTTTTTTTTTTTTTCTGAGATAATGCTATCGGAACACCCTAAAAACTGGTGCAAATATGATGACCACACTTAAACTGGGATCAAAATGTAGTAAAGCATGAAAAATGAGAAAAAAGTTGAAAATGAGAAAAAAATGACAAACACCTGAAATCAGAGGTAAGGCTACAGTAAGGCATAAACATTTTTTTCTTAAATTCAAATGCCTCGAAACAGAGGTAAGGCATAAGGTATGACATAAGAATGCACACATATTTGATTTTTTTTCTCAACTATACACTAAAGACTTGTACTTGACATCATGAGGTTCCACTGAGAGTTGAACTCAGATCACTGGATTCAGAATCCAGAGTTCTAACCATTACACCATGGAACCCTTAAAATCACAATTTTGCAAATTTTTTTTTAATGAAAGGCTATAGTAAGGCAAAAACATGTATGGCGGAAAATTTTTCAAAAATTTGAAAAAAGTTCAAATGCCTCGAAACGAAGATAAGGCTATAGTAAGTCATAAAAATGGACAAAAAAATTCAAATGCCTCGAAAGGGAGGTGTTTTATGTTTTGCATGAGAAAATTTCAAAAAACTTCAAATGACTCATAACGGTGGTAAGGCTATAGTAAGGCAAAAAAAACATTCACAAAAATGTCAAACGCCAAAAAACGGAGATAGGCATAAAAATGGGTAAAAAAAATGTCAAACGCCTCAAAACGGAGGAAAGGCTATAGTATGGCATAAAAATGGGTTCGGGTTAGAAAGAAATTCAAACAACTCAAAACTAATGAAAGCATTAAAATGAGAGAACAGTTTTTAAACAACTCCACTGAGACTTGAACTCAGATCTCAGAGAGCTAACATTACACCAGGGACCCCAGAGGGGCTCTCGAATGACTCAAATCAGCGGTAAGGCTATAGTAAGGTATAAAAATGGGCGACTCAAAACAGAGGAAAGGAAATCAGAGAAATGTAAACTTTTTGGAACTTTTTTCTGAGGTAACTACACTAAAGAAAGCCTCCTGATTGACATCATGAGATTCCACTGAGACTTGATCTCAGATCACTGGATTTAAGGTCCTGAGTGCTAACCATGGAACCTTGACAAGACAGGTGAGGAACAGAACCCAAGCTGCTTGAGGTCCAGTGTGAAATATCCAGTCAGTCATGATTTGGGGTGCAATGTTCTGTTCTGTTCCTCACCCGTCTTCCTTCTCTCCTTTGGACCTTGATTCCCAAATGAAAGACACACTTCACTTTCATCGGAAAAAAGGACCTTGGACCACTGGCCATCAGTCCAGTCCTTCTGCTCCTCCTTTTTTTTTTCTGCAAAACTGAGAAGTAAATGGTGATTTCTTCACATTTTTTGAAATCCTGTTTGCGTGGGTTTTATGAGCTGGAAGCCCAAATTATATAAAAAATAAACAAATAAATACTTGAAATCATTAAATTGTGGGCCCTGAATCTATAATCTATGAAAGTTTAACTTTTTGAATGGAATTATAGAAAATAAACCACTTTTCCATGATATTCAAATTTTTTGGAAAGGGTCTGTATATTAATAAATCATCCGCATATAAAGATAATTTATGTTCCTCCCCTCTCTGTGAATTCTGTTTATTGATGATAGATGATTTAAAGGTATTGTGGAGGATGTTATTTTGGCTTCAATATCCGAGTGGATCATCAAGACTATTGGTTCTCCTAACTGTCAATCATTCTGGTGATATGTTTACGTATGGCTGTCGTATGTGCTCGTCCCAAGCTAGTTTTTGCTTGCTGCGCATGCACACTTTTGACTTAACGGTGGAAAATTGTGCAAATCTTCTTTTGGAAAGTAAGCTGGAAAGTGAGCGATGCTGACACCAACTTGAAAACAGAGCTGTGCACGAGAAAAACTCGGAGTATAATCTTTTCATATTAGAAACCAAACAATAAGCACAATGAGCTGCTGTGACTGGACGAGCCTTTATTTACAAACCAGTTCATCCTTCAGCAAAGCCCTTTGAAACATTTAATCAACAATGTTACAATAAAACATTTTAACTCCATATAAACTCAGTAATATTGCACACTTTTCTCATGTCTTTAAAAACTCTTCTTTGGACCAAACTTCACCGCAAATGTTAACATTCCAGGCTTTTAAAAAAAAGGCCTTAAATCAGCTGCACACAGTCCAACTAACTTTACACAATAACATAATAATATATTTAAAAATAATGCAACACAGCAGACGTTACAGTAGTTAGGAGTTCAAACACTCATGAACCAACATAAAGAATAAAAGCAGCAGCTAAACTCTGCTTTCACACACAAGGAAACAAATCCAACAAAATGGGTAAAATGTCTGAAAAACTTTGGTAAAAACACAAAAAAAACTCTCTTTTAGGAAAAGTGTTTGAGCATAAATGTGATATAAAGCATAGTTAAGCTTTACTAGTCCTAACATTGGGTTTACTAGTGAAAAAGTAGACTACTAGACATGCAAAAGGTGTCGCTAGTACCGGTACAATGAGTAAACCTTCTCTGCAAATAAGGGGGTGGGGAAAAGCAAATTCAGTCTTCCCATTGGCTGAATTTTTTCCCCAACCAATCAGAGAGCTGGAAATGGTTAAAATAATTTGGTTATGAAACAGTATTAGTAAGTAAGTAAAACAAACTGTTTGAACTCTAGTAGTAGTACTAGTAAAACTAAAATATTCACTTGTAGTACTAGTAGATTTAATGCAAATGAAGTAGGAGGGATTAGAACCAAATCCAGCTCCCTGATTGGTTGGAATATTTTTAAATATTTATATAAAAAATAAATAAATAAATGAACTTTTCCTGCCCTTTTTAGCATATGACGCTAACTAGTAGTACGAGTGACCGCTAAAGTCTACTGGAGTACTAGTAAACTCAATGTACTAGTAAACTAAATGTACTAGTAAACCCAATGTACTAGTAAACTAAATGTACTAGTAAACTCAATGTACTAGTAAACTCAATGTACTAGTAAACCCAATGTACGAGTAAACTCAATGTATTAGTAAACTCAATGTACTAGTAAACCCAATGTACTAGTAAACTCAATGTACTAGTAAACTCAATGTACTAGTAAACTCAATGTACTAGTAAACCCAATGTACGAGTAAACCCAATGTACTAGTAAATCAAATGTACTAGTAAACTAAATGTACTAGTAAACCCAATGTACAGGTAAACCCAATGTACTAGTAAACCCAATGTACTAGTAAACTAAATGTACTAGTAAACCCAATGTACTAGTAAACTAAATGTACTAGTAAATCCAATGTACTAGTAAACTAAATGTACTAGTAAACTAAATGTACTAGTAAACCCAATGTACTAGTAAACCCAATGTACTAGTAAACCAAATGTACTAGTAAATCCAATGTACTAGTAAACTAAATGTACTAGTAAACTAAATGTACTAGTAAACCCAATGTACTAGTAAATCAAATGTACTAGTAAACTAAATGTACTAGTAAACTAAATGTACTAGTAAACTAAATGTACTAGTAAACTAAATGTACTAGTAAACCCAATGTACTAGTAAACTAAATGTACTAGTAAACCCAATGTACTAGTAAACTAAATGTACTAGTAAATCCAATGTACTAGTAAACTAAATGTACTAGTAAACCAAATGTACTAGTAAACCCAATGTACTAGTAAACCCAATGTACTAGTAAACCCAATGTACTAGTAAACCCAATGTACTAGTAAACTAAATGTACTAGTAAACCCAATGTACTAGTAAACTAAATGTACTAGTAAATCCAATGTACTAGTAAACTAAATGTACTAGTAAACCAAATGTACTAGTAAACCCAATGTACTAGTAAACCCAATGTACTAGTAAATCAAATGTACTAGTAAATCAAATGTACTAGTAAACTAAATGTACTAGTAAACTAAATGTACTAGTAAACCCAATGTACTAGTAAACCCAATGTACTAGTAAACTCAATGTACTAGTAAACCCAATGTACTAGTAAACCCAATGTACTAGTAAATCCAATGTACTAGTAAATCCAATGTACTAGTAAACTAAATGTACTAGTAAACTAAATGTACTAGTAAACTAAATGTACTAGTAAACCCAATGTACTAGTAAACTAAATGTACTAGTAAACTAAATGTACTAGTAAACTAAATGTACTAGTAAATCAAATGTACTAGTAAACTAAATGTACTAGTAAACTAAATGTACTAGTAAACCCAATGTACTAGTAAATCAAATGTACTAGTAAACTAAATGTACTAGTAAATCCAATGTACTAGTAAACTAAATGTACTAGTAAACTAAATGTACTAGTAAACTAAATGTACTAGTAAACCCAATGTACTAGTAAACCCAATGTACTAGTAAATCCAATGTACTAGTAAACTAAATGTACTAGTAAACTAAATGTACTAGTAAACTAAATGTACTAGTAAACCCAATGTACTAGTAAATCAAATGTACTAGTAAACCCAATGTACTAGTAAATCAAATGTACTAGTAAACTAAATGTACTAGTAAACTCAATGTACTAGTAAACTCAATGTACTAGTAAACCCAATGTACTAGTAAATCCAATGTACTAGTAAACTAAATGTACTAGTAAACTAAATGTACTAGTAAACTAAATGTACTAGTAAACCCAATGTACTAGTAAATCAAATGTACTAGTAAACCCAATGTACTAGTAAATCAAATGTACTAGTAAACTAAATGTACTAGTAAACTAAATGTACTAGTAAACTAAATGTACTAGTAAACCCAATGTACGAGTAAACCCAATGTACTAGTAAACTAAATGTACTAGTAAACCCAATGTACTAGTAAACCCAATGTACTAGTAAACTAAATGTGATACTAGTAAAGTTTAACTATGGTTGATATCACGTTTTAAACTCAAACTACTTTCAAACACGTAGGATTTTCTAAATGTGATCAGTAACATTCAACAGTTTCCGTCACAGAATCTCACGCACACACACAGGCTGTAGCTGAGCTCTAGATGGGTTTGTAGAGCAGAGAGGTGACGTACTTCTTCTTGTATCGATGCGTTGCACTCAGCACCATCACTCCATCCTGATCATAGAGAAATAGAAAGGAAACACAATTAATGAACTTAAAATTATTATTATTGGAAAACCAAAGATTGATTAAGTAAATAAAACCAGTGATGGGCAACTGTTATCACAGCGATCTGATCACATGATCAACATTAGTGTCAGCATTAGAATAATGACCAATCAGAGCATTAACACAGGAAACAACAAAGAGTTACTGTGTGTGTGTTTATTTTTGTTGTCATTTGGTATTTTAGTTGGTTTTTTTTTGTTTGTTTTAGTGTATTTTAGTTGTTTTTTGTGTAATTTAATTGTTTTTTGTGTTTATTGTCATATTGTGTATTTTACTTTTGTTTGTTTTTGTTGTTGTGTATTTTAGTTTTGTGCGTTTTTGTGTATTGTAGTAGTTGCTTTCTGTGTTTTTGTTATTTTGTTTATTCTTGTTGTCGATTAGTGTGTTTTTAAAATCATTTTGTGTGTCTTTAGAGTCATTTTGTAAATTATTCTCTCAGTTTGTTTTTCTGTTGTTGTTTTATGTGTTTGGAGTGATTTTATGTATTTACTGTATGTATCTTTGTTGATGTTTTGTGTATTTTTATTATCATTCAGTCTGTTTTTGTTTTCATTTAGTGTGTGTTTGAAGTCATCTTGTGCATTTTCTCACATTATGTGTTTTTGTGTACATTTCTGTTGTTTTTGTGTATGTATGTTGTAATTGTATGTGTTTTTGTTACTGTTTCGTGTGTTTGTGGAGTCCTTTTGTGTATCTTTCTGTCATTTTCTGTGTTACTGAAGTCATTTTGTGCGATTACTTGTCTTTACCTTGATTGAAAGTGCATAGAGGTGATTTAACATGACGTGGTTGGGCTCAGGCAGCAGGGCGGGGTCACACTGACAACAAACAGGAAACCAGAGGACAAAAGGTTACCAAAGTAAAAGCAGAGTGACCAACAGATGTGAGTAAGAAAGTCTCTCACAGATACGTTGGTGTCTTTGTTCAGAATGACTTGGAGCAGGTGAGGAGGAAGTATTGGAGGAGCTTTGAAATGTTCCTCAGGTCTAAACAAGTACTGCTCCTGTCCATAGGGACCGGGAGGAGAACTGGACAAGTCTGCAATCACACAATTACACAACATTTACAACTCATCTATCAAAACATCTACAACAAACAAAATGACTTCCAAACCACACAAATATTACAGAAAATAAATACTACATGAGGACAAAAATACTTTCTTCAAAAACACCACAAAAAACAAATATAAAAAAAAAACAGCAACAAAAATAAACACAATGACTATGAAGACATGCAAAATTATACAATACAAAATGACAACAAAACTACACAAAGTGACTCGAAAAACCCACAAAACAACAAGAAATGTACACAAAGTGACAAATAATATACAAAACAATAACAAATATACACAAAATGACTTCATGAAGACATGCAAAATTACAGAAATAAACATAAATGACAACAATACACAAAAATAACACAAATATAGTTGAAATTACAACAAAACTACACAAATAATAATAATAAAACACAAACGACTCCGCAAACACACATTTAATGAGAAATAGTAAAATAAATACAAAAATACACATGATGACTGAATTTACACAAATTTACAGAAAAATACACAAAATGACAACAGAAATAGAACAAAATAACAGAAACAAAATACAAAAACACACAAATTTTAATTACAGAAATACACAGAAAAAACACCAAAAAAATACACATAATGGCTCTATTAAAACACAAAAATGTACAAAATAATACACAAAATGACAACAAAACTACACACAATGAAAGCAAAAATGTGTGATTAAAGTTGCATATCTTCTACATTATTATTCTGTTATTATTTGACTTGAACCATTTTCCTGATTCCATCTACAGTGAAACCTCATGGATGTTCCTTTGATGTTTGACTGACCCGATGTGTCGGAACTGTCCAGAGAGTCGACCTGCAGAGCGTCAAACACTTCAAAGTCCGATTTCTTCACCTGGATCAGGTTGTTGGTGGTTCCAAGTTGGCTGGTTACTACCGCCTTGAAAAATGAAGAAAGAAAGAAAGAAATGTTATTGAGCATCTTTTTAACACTTAATTGTAGCATTTTTCAAACAATCCCACATTGTGAGAGCAGCTTCCTGCTCTAGAAAGTAAGAGACAATCTTACATCCACAGTATTTGATATGAGTTATAAAGAATATTTCTCATTTCATGATGTAAACTGTATGTTTTAAGTGCCGAGAAAATGAATTTACTTTTAATACACACATACAAACACATACAAAGATTCTGGCACAATAGGAAATAAACCACAACCTCCTTTATAGTCTGCTATGTTACTGTTGTTTGCTTCAGTCTGTGGTCCGAGGGCCATACGCAAAAAGTTATCACAGAAAAAAACACAAAGTTATAGAAAAAAAACACAAAATGATAGAAATACACACAGTTATAGAAATACACACAGTTATAGAAATACACACAAAATGACAGAAAAACACAAAAAGTTATAAAAAATCACACAAAATGACAGAAAAACACATGAGGTTATAGAAAAACACACAAAATGACAGAAAAACATACAAAGTTATAAAAAAATCACACAAAATGACAGAAAAACATACAAAGTTATAGAAAAACACACAAAATGACAGAAAAAAACACAAAATGACAGAAAAAAAACACAAAATGACAGAAAAAAACATAAAATGAAAGAAAAACACACACAATTTTAGAAAAACAAACATTACAGAAAAATGCACAAGATTACGCGCAAGACTCACAAGACAACTACATAAATACACAAAATGAAAGAAAAATATACAAAATGACAACATTTATACTCAAAATGACTTAAGAAACAAAACACAAAATGTGAGAAAAATATAGAAAACAGCAAAAACCACAGATAAAATATATATCATTATATATAATAAATATATAATGAAAGAAATATATTTAAAAAAATACACAAAATTAATACTGAATAGCAAAAATGACAACAATAAACACAAATTGAGGCAAAAACATAGTACTCGTCTACCTCTGAAGGATCGTGGACCCATTGTCCGTCCACAAAGAACTTGTACTGATGTTCTCCCTCAGGCAGGTCCAGAATGGCTACAAAGTCATTATGGCTTTGGAGAGAAAGAGAGAAACCATTTAGGGTCTGTTTTAACTGTGTTTACCTTTTACTGTGTGTACCTTTTATTTAAGGGTATTTTGGTGCTCCAGTTATTGAAGGAACCAGCTATAAACACCTCCTTCCCCCCTCCGGCCCAGCGGATGACGGTGGGTCGGGCCTGACGACCCGTTTTAACCGGGTCATGGAGGTCTGCTGTCACGTCCTTTCCCTCTGCCGTCTAAAAGCAACACACGTGTGAATGTGCACTGTGTGTGCTGTTAAAGGGACGGGTAAAACTCTGGGAACCTTGGACTCTGGGCCGTGGGTGTTGAAGATGTTGGGGTCGTCCGTGCTGTCCCCCATCTTGGGTTCGTGGTCCTTGGAGCTGCCGCTGCTGTCTGAGCGCTGGGCCTTTCCTCCTCCATGGCGCTCTGATGACACCCTGTCACTGGTGTTGCCCATAATGCCTCCACCACCACCACCCAGCTATTTATAGAGCAACTGGGAAGAGAGGGCAACTTATGACACACATGGGAACAAACATTGGGATAAACAACACTGGGATATTTAAAGATAGAATATCCAACAACCTGCTGCAAACTTTATCCACATTTCCTATTTCTCACTGTAATGTTGTTTGCTATTTTTGTGTTTTTGTTGTCATTTTTGTAATATTTAGTTTGTTTTGTGTGTGGTTTTCTATATATTTACCGGTACTCTTTTGGTCACACAATATTAGTTAGAGGCCGCATTTGGACAACAAAAGAAAACAAATACACATAAAAACAACAGAAAAAATTACAATATGTCAACAGAAATACACAAAATGACAACAAAAACACAAGGGCAATAAAAACATACAAAACAACTTACCTACACAAAATTACAGAAAGAACATACACCAAAAAAACAACAAAAAGACTCCAAAAAACACACACAACAGTAACAAAAATACATTGAAATGAGGACAATATACAAAACAATGGAAAAATACACAGGAAGGGGTGACAAAATTACACAAAATGACTCCAGAATGGCACAAAAGGACAACAAAAATATACAGGACAACATGTTACTCAAATTGACAGAAAAATATACCAAAAATCAACAAAAATACATGAAAATGCACAAAATTATTACAAAAACACAAAATAACACAAAATTTGAAAAAAATATGGCAAATATACAGAAAACTTCATCTACATTAGCTCTACTAGTACTACTAGTGACTCTATTGACTATCTGGCAAACTATAAACTGTTTACAAGTACTAATAATAATTAATAATAATAATAATAATTAACAACTAATAATAGTGAGATATTTTTAGTGTTCTAGTAAATGCTAATTTTGTGGCACACTAGTGGGTGAGTAGACTTTACTAGTGAAGCTAAATGTCTACTAGGAGATAAATTTGTGTTACTGTGAAAATGTGACTGAAATAATAATACAGGAAAGAACAAATGTTTTGGTGTGTTTTTGTCATCATTCTATGTATTCTTCTTGCTATTCTTGTCATTTTGTTTATTTTTGTGTATCTTGCTGTTATGTTTTGTGCTCCAGTTGCCATTTTGTGTGTTTTTGTTGTCCTTTCTGTATTTTTAGTGTAATTGTGGGTATTTTTCTGTCTCTTTGTTGTTTCTGGAGCCATTTTGCATAATTTTGTAGTAGTTTTTGTGTGGTGGACGGGGGTTTGTAAGGGGTGGGTGTTTTTAGATTTTGTAAAAGCACTTTGAGCTGCATTTTATATATGAAAAGCACCTTTTTTATGTAAATAAATATTAATTGATTGATTGATTAATGTTTGGTGTAATTTGGATACTTTTCTGTCTCTGTTGTATCTGGAGTTTGTTTGCGTATTTCTCCGTCAGTTTACTTTTGGAGTCATTTTGTTTACTCTTGTTAGTATTGCTTTTGTAGTTATATTGTTTCATTTTCCATCTTTTTGTTTGTTTTTGTAGTCATTTTGTGTATTTTGTTAACATATACCTCTGTTATTTTAGGTTTTTACATTTTTTTTACGGGGGTGTATTATTGTCTGTTATTTTAGTCATTTTTCTGTCTATTTTTAAATAATTTTGTTGTAATTTTCTGTATTTTTTGCCATCTGTTTACTTTTGTAGTCATGTTGTGTATTTTTCTTCTTGTTTTTCAGTGATTTTGTGCAATTTGGGCCTCTCAAAGTCTAACTCTATTATTAACTTGATGAATTAATAGTTATAGATGTCAGGTCTAGTGCGTCTGTTGTTTATGACGTCATTAGAATAAGATAAATCCCGCCTGTTGTCATCAGTTGTTATACAGCTATTTGAGGCTAAATGAGACTTTTAAAAAATGAAGAGCTTTCCTCAGAGATTAAGACTTAAAGATAAAGAATATTTAACCTGAACTATCAACAGGTCATAAAGTCTCTCTCACTGACTGACTGACAGACACAGTTTTGTTGTCCATGGAGTATTTTTAGCTTCTGCTGCTCGCTGTAAACCTGACGTTGAGGCGTTACCGCTACTCTAAACTACTATATTTACGGTAACTTCACACAAATGCAGCTTTTCTCATGTGCTGAAATGAAGAGGAAGACTCTCACCGACTGTGTTGGAAGCTGTAGTGTCAGTAGATGTATTTAGAGGAGGAGAAACAGACTAAACTACAGACAGCTGCTACTGTTGCTGAGCTCACTGAGGAGGCTACGGAAGGAGAGAAAGGACAAAACTCATCACAACGCCCACAATCACACAGTGATAGAGATGGACAAATAAAGTTCTTTTTTTTTTTTAATAATGACCAGAGGAAAAACAATTTAATGGCAACATGCTTAATATTATGAAAGCTGTCAATTATTATTTTATGTAAATTCATTTATTGTATTTTAATTTTTTGCGTTAGTTAGAATAAAGACGAACATGAGCATCAACGCATGAAAAAACAATAGCTTATTTTCTTGTTTTTTGCTTCTTTTTCATTTAGAGCCATTTTGTTAATTGTGTGTGCTTGGGAAGTCAGTTTTCCTGTATTTTTTGTGTTTTTGATGTCATTTTATGCATTTTTACAGTCTTGTTTGTGTACTTTTGTTGTCCTTTCATTTATTTTTGGAGTAATTTTGTGTTTTTGTTTATAATTTCCCCTTTTCCCTGTATTTTTAATGTCAATTTTTGTGTTTTTGTTGTCATTTTTGTGATATTTAGTTGTTTTGTGTGTATTTTTTATTCACTCCAAGGGCTGCCCAAAATTAGTCAGAGGACCACATTTGGACAACAAATACACATAAAAACAACAGAAAAATGTACAATACATCAACAAAAATACACAAAATAATTTCCAAAACACACTTAATTCCAAAATGGCTCCAAAAATGCTCAAAAACACACAAAACTAGAAAAATACACTTCAAAATTGCGACAAAAACCACAGAAAATCTGAAAAAACAAAAACATTTGAAAAATACACAGAATGACGTCAAAGAAATACAAAATTATGACAATATTATATAAAATGACGACAAAAACACACACAAAATATAAATACACAAAATGACAAAAACACAAAACAGAGGAATACAAATGATAAAAACAATAATACACAAAAAAATACACAAAATGAATATATACAAGGACAACAAAAATGTACATAATGACAACACACATGCACAAAATGACAACAAACATGCACAAAATGATGACAAAAACCACAGGAAAATATACAAAATGACAAAAAAAATACTGCCCAACAAAACACAAACTCAGTTGTTCCCTGTGTTAATGCTCTGATTGGTCATTATTCTAATGCCAACATGAATGTTGATCATGTGACCCTCAGATTAGACACAACACATTTTATTTTGGTGTTTCCACTTTAATAAAAGTCACTAATCTCTGCTCTAATGCAAGCATTCCTGAAAGAATGGTATAACATTTGTATATCAAATATTTTCTTTATTCAAGTCAACAGCTCATCTTTTTGCTCACGACTCCAAATGACTGAAAGCAGTCGGAGCAGCTGAAATCAACGAGGAAGACTTATTTTCTGTGGCGATTGAGGATGCAAACAGTTTCCTGTTTCTCGGAGTAAATCAAACACACAAACACACAGGTACATTGTTCTTTAGCATGCTATATGACAAATATAATAGTTGTGTTTTTCTATTACATTTTCAGCCAATAAATCCCATTCAAGAGCATAAATACACACATTACAGAACTAATGAAGAGCTCATACAGTAAGAAGGCACATTCAAATATTATCATCACACAGCATCAGAGGAGGAGTGCTTTAGCATTGCATAATAAGACTGGCTCCGCCCACACTCTCACACACTCTCACACAGGAGTTTCCAGTGTCAATGAGTATTGATTCAGGTTATTTTTAGTTGACAGTTGAAGTGTTGATTATTAGTATTAAATGTCTGAATGTGGAATCATCTAAAGTGGCTTTTTTCCCTCAGAAAATACAGAAAAACAGGCTAAGTTTTAAAAACAAAAGCTGAATATGTGGCTTTGTTACAGTCTGGTTTAAACCATGAATAATTAATGGCTTCTTCATCATCTGATGAGCAAGAACAGTCTCTGTTGAAATGAAATCAGGCGTCTTCCAGTCGTATAAATACAGTAAATGTTCCTTTTTTTTTTTTTTAAATCGTTGGCATCACTTGGAGATGCCCAGGCCTGTTTTTGTGTATTCATAAACCACGTAGCTGATGCTAACCGCAGGAATTACTTTCATAAAGTTGGGCAGGATGCCTCGGTACAGTCCGAAAAATCCGTCTTTGGCCAGGATCTTCCTGATCAGAGAACTCATGGACGACTGGTCGGACGCGTCCAGAGAAGCTGAGAGAAAAATATCAACATATTAATAGATGGCAGATTTCAAATGGCTGTCAAGAATAAATCTATGAAGAAAAAAATCCCAAAATACACATTTAAAACCAAGACAGAATGGATATGTTGGTATTATTTTTTTAACAATGACGTATTGGAAAAACTGATGTTTAAAAATGACTTTTTTTTCCTTTTTTTTTGCATCGATTCCCATTGTTTGAATGAGAAAACAAATCAAAATGATGTAAAAAAAAAAAAAATCAGTCTTTGAGATAAATCTAGGACTTTTTTGACAAGAAGAGAAGAAGAAGAAGAAGAAGAAGAAGAAGAAGAAGAAGAAGAAGAAGAAGAAGAAGAAGAAGAAGAAGAAGAAGAAGAAGAAGAAGAAGAAGAAGAAGAAGAAGAAGAAGAAGAAGAAGAAGAAGAGCAAGAAGAGCAAGAAGAAGAAGAAGAAGAAGAAGAAGAAGAAGAAGAAGAAGAAGAGCAAGAAGAGGAAGAAGAGCAAGAAGAAGAAGAAGAACAAACAACAAGGAAAACAAGAAGAAGAACAAACAACAAGGAAAACAAGAAGAAGAAGAAGAAGAAGAACAGGTTTACCTTGAGCCTGCATACGTGTCCTAACCAGAGCCAGAGGGTAACTGGCGAGTTGACCACACGTACTAGATATGGTTCCACATCCCAACAGAACCAGAATTCCAGGATTAGCAGAATCTTTAGGATGATACGACAACCACGAGTTCTTGAGGCTCTGAAACGAACAACATACAGTTAGTTAAAGCCTATGATGATGGGAAATACAGAATTCACTTCCTCAAATGGAAAAAAGACACTAGACATGAAATGTGACACCATTTAAGTCGTTACAGAGTTCAAAAATAAAGGTTCAAAGTCCAGTGGTTGGTCACATGGTCACATGGTCCCGTACCTCGTACACAGCCAAGTCGATCCCAGCGTAGGGAATAATGCCGAGCAGGTTTGGAATGTAACCCTTATAAAAAGCCTTCACTCCTTCCTTTCTCAGGATCTTTTTGGCACAGTCAAACATTCCAGCGTACTGGCCTGTTTTCCTCAGAGTCAGACGAGTTTTTAAAACCTGGAAGAGACAAAACAACAAGACAAAGACAACAGGAATGAGACAAGGTTCAATAAGTGTCTTGTTTTGTTGCTGTTTTCAGTGAAATCAGTGCAGTGGCTGTTAGCTGCAGATACAAAGAAGAGTGGACTGCCAAAATGAGATGTGATACAGTGAGGCCACAAACACGTGATTGTATCACACGATCAACATTTATGTTAATATCAGATGAATGACCAATCAGATCACTAACACAGGAAACAACAAAGAGTTTATGTCTTGCTGCCCTATATTTCTGTTGTTTCATGTGTGTTTATTGTCATTTTGCATTTTTGTTGACCTATATTTTTGTCATTTTCTGTATTTTGTCATGATTTTGTGTATTTTTCTGTTGTTTTATACGTTTCGTTGTCATTTTGTATATTTTTGTTGCCATTTGTGTATTTTAGGAATCATTTCTACATTTTTCTGGTGTTTTGTGTATTTTTGGAGTCATATGTATATTTTTCTGTTGTTTTGTGTGTATTCATTGTCATAATGTGGATTTCTGGAATCATTTTGTCAATTTTTGGAGTCATTTAGATTATTTTTGGAGTCATTTTGTGTATTTTTCTGTTGTTTTCTGTATTTTTTTTTATTTATTTTGTACATTTTTGGATTTGATTTGTGTAATTTTCTGTTGTATTTGTACATTTTGTGTATTTTTGCATTGTTTTGTGTATTTCTGCAGTCATTTTGAATATTTTTACCTTGTGTTGTGTGATTATGAGTCATTTTGTGAGTTTACATTTGAGGCTGCGGGCTGGGGGTTGCCTGTGGCCCCCATCCTGCCAGTTTCTAATTGTCTGATCTAAAGTGTACATGTTAAAGTCTTTGTAATTCCAGGATACAGTGATCAGATACATGTGTGCACATTCTCTTCTCATCCTCCTACCGTTTATCAGCGTTGGCAGAGAACAAATTGTCTTTAAGTGAATCCCAATGTTTAAGTGTGTTCCAGTGCACGTGATGATCCCAGTGTGTTACCTCCATAGGATAGATGGCAGTCTGTGCTGTGGCTCCGGCCATAGAGCCGGCCATGAACCTCTTGTGTGTCTCAATCTTTTTACCTTCGGACGTTAAAAGCTTCTTGTACTGTTAATGAAAAGCCAATCAATGACTTGTCATTTAATCCTCCATCAATCACCCACTGTGTGTGAAAGTGCTGCGCCTCACTTGTTCATAAGCCATGAATTTAATTGATGTCTCTGGAGCGATTTTCATCACATTGATCCCGTTTCCTCTCCACAGGGACTTCAGGCCTCCCTCTGCAATCATCTGCTTAAAGCCTCCGATCAGACCCATCTTAGAAGAATGAACCTACAGAGTAAACGAAGCATTGAGTCAGACAAACACATGTATTATTAAGCTGCTTGTAGAGCAGGCATGACTCAAAAACACACAAAATTAGATGAAAAATACAGAAAACCATAACAAAAACACACAATTTCTCCAGAAAATGAAATAGAAAGATACAAATAAATCCAAAACACATAAAATGACAACAAAAATACACAAAATTACAACAAAAATACACAACATGTCTCTAAAAATCACATAAAAAGATACAAAATGAATCCAAAACACATAAAAGAACAAGAAAAATACACAAAAACACAACAAAAAAAACAGAATATAAGAGACACAAAATTAGAGGAAAAATACATAAAACCACAACAAAAGCACACAATATTGCTCAAAAAATTAAATAGAAAGATACAAATTAGTCCAAAACACATAAAATAATGACAAAATCACAACAGAAATACACAAAATGTGAGAAAAACACACTAAATAAAATACAATTTCACAAAATGACTCCAAAAACACACAAAACCACAACTAAATTACACAATATTACCCTAAAAACACAGAAATAAACACAAATTAAGAGGAAAAATACACAAAATCACAACACAAATACACAAAATGTCTCTAAAAGAAGACAGAAAGACACAAAATGAATCCAAAACACATACAATGACAACAAAAATACACAAAATCACAACACAAATACACAAAATGTCTCTAAAAGAAGACATAGAAAGATACAAAATGAATCCAAAACACATACTATGACAACAAAAATACACAAAACCACAACAAATATACACAAAATAAAAGAAAACTTTAAAAAGCGAAAGACAAATACACAGATGAGGCCAAAAACAAAAAAAAAACACAAAATTTCTTCAAAAACACACACCTAAAAAGAGATACAAATGAAATACAAAAACACATAAAATGAACATAAACAAGCTGACATGGACACACACACAAACTGTCGTTTCCTGTGTTATTGCTCAGATTGGTGATTATTCTAGAATGTTATCTTCACATAAATGTTGATCATGTGACCCTCAGATCAGACACAATTACAGTTTTGTGATCTCGGCTGTGATAACAGTTATTATAACCTTTTGCTATCTCTTATGCTAAAGTATCAGTTCTATATGTTGATGCACCTGCATGAAGACCTTCATCCGGTCCAGGGGGGCGGTGCCAGTGCGAGACACGCCTCCTGCTGCTGCCCCAGCGACCAGCTGCTTCCACCACACACCAGAGCTCTTCTCTTCTTCTGTGAATTCATCTGGGACGGCCAGACTGTCCCCGATGTCCAGGAACTACAGTCACACATAGGGGACATGTAGAAAAAATACAACATTTCACTGACAACATCTGGTATGTAGGAATTACGTCAGGTTTTGTACAAAAGCAACAACAACAGACATAATTTGTCAGTACGTGACAGACAAAATCAGTACGCTCTCACGTAGGAGCATTACAGTTAAGGGCCAGTAGATGGCGCTTTTAAACAACTCTACAATAAAAGTTGCAACACCAGCAGTTGGTGCAGTGCTTAGTGCAGTTTTATCTTCCAACGTTGGAGCCAAAATGAGACAAAACCTTCCCAGAAAATCCACAACAACCACAAGACAACGTGACGTTTGTTTTTCCCGCAGTTGTGTTTTGATTTTTACCGACGAGTGCTTCCAGTAACGTATGATGTCCTCCAGGTTGTGAGCAGGACGTAACAGGAAGTGTTCCCTCCATTCGTTCCAGTCCACCATCATCGTTCCATCAATGTCCATGCTGAGAAATACATGGGATATATTCATGTTAGCATTAGCATTAGCACAGGAGAGAAAACAAAGCTGTTGGTCCGTTTGTGTGGCATTCTTTTTGCTTTTTGTGTTTTTAAGAGTGATTATGTCGATTTCTGTTGATAATTTGTGTTTCTGAAACCATTTTGTGTTTCTTTTTTCATTAGAATTTTGAACGTTTTCAGAACGATTTTGTGTATTTTTCTGTCATATATGGAATTTTTGTCAGTACTTTGTGTGTTTTTAATTTAGAGTCATTGTGTTGGGTTTTGTTATTAATTTGTGTGTCATTTTCTGAATTTTTTTGTCATTGATTTGAGTGTTTTTATGTCATTTTGTGCGTCTTTGGAGTAATTCTGAATGTGCGTAAGTGATTGTTTTAATAATTGTCATTGTTGTAAGAGTCTTTTTGTTTATCTTTGAAATATTTTTGTGTGTTGTAGTTGTTATTTTATGCACTTTTGTTGACATTTTGTATATTTTTCTGTGGTGTGGTGTGTTTTTCTGTCATGTTTTGTGTGTTTTTCTGTCATGTTTTGTGTGTTTTTCTGTCATGTTTTGTGTTTAAGTGGTTGTTGTATGTGTCTTTGTTGTCATTTTGTATGTTGTATGTGTCATTTTGTGTATCTTTGTAATCTTTTTTATTGTTTTTTGGGTACTTCTGTTGACATTTTGTGTATTTTTTTTGTCTTTTTGGAGTTAATTTGTGTAGATTTAAAATGAAAATACAAAACTACTTTTGACAATACAATGATTACATTTTATTAATTTGTTCCATAAAAGCGACTGCAGATTAAAGGCTTTAATTATGAAGTGTTTTACGTGGTTAGCTTTATTGGTTTGAATGGTAACTCCCATGTGCTTGCTCGGCCTGTGTGGGCCATCATTTGCAAACCACTGCAGGCATTTTGGTGCTCTGTGCAAACAACAAGCTTAAAGAAACACTTTGCAAATCAAATGATTTGAGGATTTAATAGTTTTCTATTGATGTTTTGGCATTTAAATTTCAGCTTGTGCTCTTTGATGAGCTTTTAATGTATTATAAATGAGTTAAGAAACAGTCATGTTTGTGATTTATCATTGTAAACTTGAGTTTTATGATGAAATAGCGGACGATGATGAGTGCTATAACCTCTGCAGGATCTTCATGGCGTCCTCTCTGCTGACGTTGATGCCCAGCTCCTCCAGGGACTGTTGGATCTCGGAGGCGTCGATGCGTCCTGACAAAAGGAAAAACAAACAATAAGATCACGTGACTTTAACAAACAGAGGAAAATCAAGCAGCTGCAGACGATCCCACCGTCGTTGTTTCTGTCCAGACTTTTGAACGTGAGCCTCAGCTTCTTCTCGTGCTCCTTCAGGTATTTGGTGAACTCGTTGAAGTCCAGACTTCCATCTTTGTTTTGGTCTCCGGACGAAACAATCTTCTGCAGAAGGGACACCGTACATTTGTATTTGTAAAACAATAACAAAAACACATAAAACGACAACAAATATATACCAAAATGACTCAAAAAATATACGAAATGACCACAACAAAAAACACAAAACTACTATATACAAATTGACTAAGAACATTTAAAAAACTAATAACAAATATCCGCAAAAATGACTGCTGAAAAAATAGAAAATGTAAACAAAACACATAAAATGACTCACAACACACAAAACAAACAAAATAATGTAACAAAATGACAGGAAAATACACAAAATGACTTCGAAAACATACAAAACAACAACAAAAATACTCAAAAACTGACAAATTTACAAAAAAATGCAACAAAATGACATAGAAACACCCAAACGGCCACAAAAATAGACAAGACAATAAAAAGCTCAAAAGCAGAAAAATAAACAAGACAATAAAATGGAATAAATGAGAAAAATATACAAAATTACCACAATCCAACAACAACAAAAAACCACCCACAAAAATGACTCCAAAAATCAAATAATTACAACAAATATATGCAAAGTGACTTCAAAAACTGACAAAAATACACAAAATGACTTCAAACACACACAAATGAAAACATAAATTCACAATATGAGTTATCACACATAAAAACACATTAAAGGAAAATGCAACAAAATGACTTAAAAACACCACAAAACTCACGAAAAAAATGAATAATAAAAACAAAGTTACTTAAAAAAATAAAAAAAATTCCTACAAAATTAGAGAAATATACAAATTCGTCAAAAAATAATGACCAAAAAAATAAATAAAAATATCCACAAAAATGAAAAATAGACAAGACAATAAAAAAGCTCAAAAGCAGAAAAATACACAAGACAATAAAATGCAATAAATTATAAAAATATACAAAATGACCATAAGCCAACAACAAAAAACCGCCCACAAAAATGACTCCAAAAATGAAACAATTGCAACAAATATATACAAAGTAACTTCAAGAACTGACAAAATGAAGGCAAAAATATACAAAATTACTTAAAAAATACACCAAAATGCACATAATAATAATAATAAAAAATATCAAAAACGACCACAAAACAAAAAATATAAAACTGAGACAAAAATATTACAACAAATATATACAAAGTAACTTCAAGAACTGACAAAATGAAGGCAAAAATATACAAAATTACTTAAAAAATACACCAAAATGCACATAATAATAATAATAAAAAATATCAAAAACGACCACAAAACAAAAAATATAAAACTGAGACAAAAATATTACAACAAATATATACAAAATGACATAACTTAAAAACACACAAAATGAACACAAAAACCCTTTACAGCTTCCTGTATTCATGCACATGTTGATCATTATTCTCATGCTGACATTAATGTTGATAATGTGGCCCTCAGATCACAAACTGTGGCCCCCACAGCTGTAGTAGCTAGAGTCGCCCCTGTCCCGTAGAGAGGGTCCTACCTGAGCGGCCCCCTGTCTGAAAACGCCCCTGGCTTGGAGTCCAGCCCGTAGTTCAGCTACGTCCACCTTTCCATCCTTGTTGGTGTCCAGGGAGGTGAACAGGTCCTGGTAGGAGGACCTACTGTCGGCATCCCAGCACCGAGCTATCGGTACATTAAAAAACCGGTTCATAGTGAGTGACGATAAAAGCCGTCCCAGTGGATCAATCAGACATTATCAATCCATGCTGAAAGGTTGTATAGATGATCAATGATCAGTCCACTGCTAACTGCTAGTCACATTAGCTCTGCCCCTGTGTGTAAAACTACAACAGTGTGTGTGTGTGTGTGTGTGTGTGTGTGTGTGTGTGTGTAAAGGGAACTGAACTGCTGCAGTGGGCGGGGCCAGAGAGGAGACGATTTTTACGGAAAAACAGGAAAGATGATGGCAACATGGCGGGATAATCCAGATCCAGAGCTCTCTAAACCACAGAGTGATGTTATTATCTACAGATAAAGCTAATGTACTCAATGTTAGACCAATAACTCAGAGGAATATATCTAATCTGTTCATCTACATTAACCACGAGTCACACAGAAACAAGAAGTGTTGTATTACAGCGGCAGGGGGCGACATTTAAAATTTATTTAAACGAAAAAAAAAAAAACTCGCAACAAACAGAAATAATAATAATAATAATAATTATTATTATTATTATTGTAACCCTTTTCCCCATAAAATTAGGTTTTTATATTATTAGGTTTTTTATATAAAAATTGTGACTTTTTTCTTGTAAAATATGATTTTCTTATTGTAATATTATGACTATTATCATAAAATTATGATTTTATTCTCACAAAATTATGATTTTATTCTCACAAAATTAATGTCATTTCTTATTGTAATATTATTACATTATTCTCATAAAATTATAAACTTTTTCTCATGAAATTATGACTTTATTCTCACAAGGTTATGACATTATTCCGATAAAATTATAATATTTTTCTCATAAAATAATGATTTTATTTTCACCAAATTATAATTTTCTTTTTATAGTATTATTACCTTCTTTTTTGAAAATAAAATTGTGACTTTCTTCTTGTAGAATTATTAAATTTTTCTCAAAAAGTATGACTTTATTTTCATAAAATAAAAACAAATTCCTCATAAAATGATAAAATGTTCCTCATAAAAGACTTGTTTCTTATAAAATCACCATTTCCTTATTGTGATATTATGACCATATTTTTGTAATATTGTGACGTTATTCTAATAAAACTTTAATCTTTTTCTCATAAAATTATAACTTTATTCTTGTAAAATTGCGATGTTCTCGTTGTAACATTATGACATTATTCTCCTAAAAATTTGGTTTTTTTCTTGTAATATTATGACTTTACGCTCATGAAATGACTATTTTCATGAAATTACAAATTCCTCATTGTAATATTATAAACTTTTTATATAAAAGATTGTGACTTTATTCTTGTAAAATTATGATTTTCTCATTGTAACATTATGACATTATTCACATAAAATTGTGGGTTTCTTATTTTAATATTATGACTTTATTCTCATAAAATAATGAGTTTATTTTCAGGGAATTACATTCCTCATTGTAATATTATAAACATTATGACATAGTTCTGATAAAATTGTGATTTTCTTATTGTATAACTTTATTCTTATAAAATTGTTAGTTTCTTATTGTAACATTATTCTTATAAAATTATAACAGTATAACAGTATTCTCAGAAAATGTTGACCTTAGTCCCATAAAACTGAGTTTCTTCTTGTAATATTATGACATTATTCTCACAAAAATATAACCTTTTTCTCAAAAAAATTATGACTATTCTCATAAATTACAATTTCCTTATTATAATATGAGCTCATTTTAATATGAAATTGTGACGTTCTTCTTGTAAAATTATGACATTATTCTCATAAAAATATGACTATTATAAAATGATAAACTTTTTCTGATGAAATGGTTATGGTTTGGTGTTTTTTCTTGTCCAATCAGAGCTTGACCTCCCTCAGTGGGCGGGGCTGAGGAGGTTTGAACTTTGGATGTGAAGTGAGTGAAAAGTATCGCGTGCATCACAGTGAGCGCGTGACAGCAGAAAGAACATGTCTTTCATTCTGATGAAGAAAAAGAAATTTAAATTCATGGTGGACTTTGATTTGGAGGAGCTTTCCTCGGTTCCCTTTGTGAACGGAGTCTTATTTTGTAAAGTCAGGCTCGTGGACGGAGGCTTTGCTGAGGAATCGTCTCGGTAAAAAAAACAACTAAGTTTCACTTTTCTCTTCTATTTATAGCTGCTGTCACTTGTTCAACTTGAACTGGGGATAAACATTTGGCCCCTCGGTGTGCTGAGAAAACACCTGTTTGAGCATTTGTTGGCTGTTCTTGTTGTTGAAGAGGAAACACATTCCTCTGCATTTAGTTAACGTTTAACTAGCTCCTGCTAGCTTACTTACGACACTTCTCTACCGGAAACCCCTTCTTTCTCAACAACTAACGCAACTAATGAATTTATGTATGACGTAAAGTCATTGTATTCAAATGTAAATGTTAAAAAACATGACCAAATGAAATTATGACTACTTGCCGGCATTTTGTACTTAAATGAGTCACTCTGGAAAAAAAACACGTTCCACCCGTTACGTTTCCATGGTAACAGCCTTGTCATAGAAACACCGTATTCAACCACTTCCGGTTAGGTTATTACCATTTGTTTCTTAGACACTCTTTTCTCTTTCATTCTTTCCTGACTACTTTCATTTTCTTTGTTTTGTGTGTTTTTTTTAGTAGTCATGTATTTTTGCTGTGGTTTTGTATGTTTTAACGTATTTTTGTATGTTTTCGGAGTCACTTTGTGTTATTATTTTTTTCATTTTGTGTACTTTTGGAGTGTTTTGTGTACATTCTTGTATTTCTGTTTTTCTCAGTAATTTTTATTTTTGCTCAGATTTTGTGTTTTTTAAGTCATCGTTTGTGTTTTTTGTTGTGGTTTTGTGTATTTATTTTTTCATTTTGTGTACTTTGAGTGTGTTGTGTATATTCTTATATTTCTGTTTTTCTCAGTAATTTTTATTTTTGCTCAGATTTTGTTTTTTGTTGTGGTTTTGTGTATTTCTGTGAATTCTTTTTGTATTGTAGTAATTTTATGTATTTATTTTTTTAGTTTTTTGTGCTTTATAGACTTTTCTGTATATTTCTCTCATTTTGTGACCATTTAGTGTAGTGCATTTTTCTTTTCTTGTGTGGTTTTGTCTACTTTTATTGTCATTTTGTGGAGTTTTGTTGTAGTTTTTTGTGTTTTGGATGTATTTATTGTGTTGGTTTTGGGGGGCTGTAAGTGACCCCCGGTCCACCCGGTGTTGAGTTTGGAGTTTCATTTGCTTTGTAAATGAAAAATGACATGAAATCAAGTGACGTCTGTTGATTTCCTGTTTCTGTCTGACAGTAAATCCATACGTTCCGTAACTTCATAGATTACTATTGTATCTGCTGTGTGTTGTAAGCATTCAGTTTGTTTGTCTAATAAATGTCTTTTCTTTCTCACAGTGAGTCTGTTCAAGCCAACTGTGTGCACTGGAGGAAACGTTTTTCTTTCCTGTGTAAGATGAGTGCCAACGCAGGGACGGGTGTGCTGGACCCCTGTGTATGTCGTGTGTCTGTGCGCAAGGTTTGTCACAATTTTATCCCATCATCAACATCATCTTTACATTATAATTGTGTAGAAATATTAAACACTTCCTTTTTCTGTCTTTGTAGGAATTAAAAGGAGGGAAAAGCTTTGCAAAGGTAATAAATCTCACCATAATCCCCTTGTTATGATGTATGGAATAGTTTTTGTTTTTTTTAACATGTCAACTCGCCCTTTTTTTCCATCTTTGATGACTAATTTCTATTTATTTTCAGGTTTTTTAATCAGTTTATCTAAGCGTGTATTATGTTAAGCTTTATCTGGATGAGGAGTTTGAGAATTTCATCCCAAGTATTGAATGTCCGAGATCCCCAAAGTAAATGCACAAAATGACCGCAAAAACAGCAGAGATACACAAAAAAGTAGAAAAATACACACACAAAAAACAGCACCATACACAAATAACCCCAAAAATGGCATAAATGCACAAAAAACAGGAAAAAACCCCAACAAGTAACTGCAAAATACTCTTAATTACCTCAAAAACATCAAAAATACCAAAAAAACTGCAAAAATACACAAAATTACCCCAAAAACAGACGATTGCAAATTAATAACTGAAAAACACACAAAAATGCAACAAAAACACACACACTGACTTTAACACACAAAACATAAAAAATATAGATTCACCAAAAATACAATTTGCTCCAAAATCACACACAAAATGACAACAAAAATACATGGAAAATTACTTTAAAAAAAAAACACAGAATACACACACAGAATGGCAGAAAAATATTTAAACAAAATGGCTACAAAAATTTTACAAAATTACTCCAAAACGCACAATGACAAATAAATAACTGAAACTTAAAATAAAACAACAAAAATATACAGAATGACAGAAAAATGTACAAAATGGAAACCAAAAATACATGAAATGACTCTAAAACCACATTAAAAACACACTAGAATAATGACCAATCAGAGCATTAACACAGGAAACAACAACAGTTTGTTGTTTCCTGTGTTGTTTATTCTAATGTTGATCATGTGACCCTCAGATCAGACACAATCACGTCTTTGTTGCCTCGCTGGGATTACTGTTACTTTGTATTCAGGAATTTGTCCCTTGTTGCTAAGCGAGGATTTCTTATGCAAGAATGAAAGCAGCTGATTGGTGTGAAATAATTAAAATTCTAACGTTGTAAATATGTTTTGCAGCTGGGCTTTGCGGACTTGAACCTGTCGGAGTTTGCCGGTTCTCGCAGTACGGTGCGACGCTGCCTGTTGGAGGGGTACGACACAAAGAACACACGACAGGACAATTCAATCCTCAAGGTTTGGAAACATGTGGTTCATCCATGGGAATGTTGCTCTAATGCTCTAAAACACGTCACTCAACACTTAAGTGTTTGGTTTCATTCCCACACTTGTCTGAGCCTGTGACTCCATAAAAACTACGTAAATCCAAAGTTTCCCTGGGGCACAAAGCTGGAATTCTCTCTCACATTTCTGACAAACGTTGATTCAGAAACATTGAAACATCTCTAACAACGTTTCACAACCTGTGACTTGTGTTGTTTTTGTGTTTATTGCAGGTTGTCATCACTACACAGCTAATGTGTGGAGACCCCTGTTTTAAAACGTAAGGGACACTCATGCTTTGTTTGTTTTAAATCCTTTTCATTTCTGAAGTTAAACATTAGATCAAAGCAGCTTTATCACTATGAAAAGAGCTTTACTACCACCTCCTTGTCATGGAGGGAGTGTTTGAAGCCTGAGAATTTATCATCTAATCTGAAGCCTCGCCCTGACATTCATCAGCTGCTGGGAACACAAGGGAGCAGTTTGTGGAGCTGTTGTGATGTAACATCCAAACTGCATGCTAACAACTAGCTAACAGCTAGCTTTGAGTAACACCAACGTCTGTACTGTAACACAAAGCACAGAGAAAGGCACTTTATTAGCTGAGTGATTGACTCACAGAGCAAAAATCTCACTGTACCTTAAACCGTTTCCTGGTTCTTACAACATCAAAGCAAAGCAGTGACCAATCACTGTCAATCTTATCCAATCCAACTAGAACATTTAAAGCCAAATTCTATAGTAAAAAGTCGGTTTTTGTTTCATTTTTTAAATCTTGAATGATGTAATGTGACTGTGTAAAATAACCTGCTCCCACTGGTTTCCATGTGGTGTGTTTAGTCCTCCGTCCACAGCGATGACGTTAGGAATCCCTCAGTCTAAAGCTGAGTGTCTCCTGGAGGACAGAAAAGGAGGAGAAGCTCACACATCGTTTACTGGTACCAAACATGTGATTAATCACAGCTGCTTTCTGTTAAAAACTATAAAAACACAAGCTGAACAATGTGGGACTTTTTCTGTTTTTTAGAATCTTGTGTGAAGTCCGTGTCGGTCCCAGATGAGCTGGTGGTTTATGGTCACTCCAGAAGTTCCAGCTACGCTAGTCAGCATTCTAGAATCTCAGGTACAAACACATGGTTTTCATGCTTTTTAAAGGTAAATAAGAGTCACGTTAAGGGTTTTATTCTCCTCCTCCTCCTCCTCCTGTGCTGTAGGTTACAGCTCCAACCACTCCAGTTTAACAGATCTGAGCCACAAAAGGAGTGGCTCAGGAGGCTCCGCCTCCACGGGCATCGGCAGCATCCTGGAACCCTGTGATCCAGTCGGAGAGAAGGAGAGCACGTCCAGCACACCTGAGAAAGTCTCCACCCCCACCAAGAACCCCAGGTAGGCTCCGCCCCCTTCCCCCACAGTTGCTCTGCATGTGTTCTCTTTCACATTTTAAGCTCCTCCTCCTCCCACAGACAACCAGTGAAGCAGAACTCTGTGGAGAACCAGCTGAAACGAGTGGATGCCACCAGAGTCGATGCTGATGACATCATCGAAAAAATCCTGCAGAGCCAGGATTTCACACATAGCGTCTTGGACTCCAGTGCAGAGGGTGTGTGTATGTGTGTGTGTGTATCAGGATATCAGTATTGTTTAGTTGAAGACACACAAACCTTGATGATAAAAATCCTTTTGTGTGGGAGTTCTTCAACAGCCCGTGATTTACTCGCTAACTTCAGCCACCAGAGCGCGTCAGCGCACTGTTTAAGGGAGTGTAAAGATCCCTTTTGAGAGCTCTTCTTCTCTGCTTTGTTTACTTCCAAACCGCAGAGTTGAAACTGTCGCCCCCTGCGGTCACTGATTTTTTGTATTCTCTTTCTGTAAACAAAAGAGGTTTACATCAACATCTCTAACTTTTCCTGGTTTTTTTAGAGCAACCAAAAGCAGCACAAGTTGTAATTTTGCTTCCAAATGATCTAAAAAGCTGTTAAATGATCTAAAAATCAGGCTGAATGCTTCACTCCATTAGAAAACAATGGGATGTTTACAGGCAGTAGGGCCGTGTGACATCATCAATCACGTGATTTCAAGATGGAGGAACACAGGCTCTAAAACTATAAAGTACTCCCATTTTTAAAAGGCAATAAAACAAATATAGTGCATAATGATATGTGTTTTGTTAGTCATAGATCTTCTTATTAGTACATTTCAAAGATTTTAGGCCAAATTTGTAAAAACAGTGGAGGATCCCTTTGAAGTTACTGGAGATTATCATTGTTTATCAGATAAAAACACTGCGTAGGCCTCGTAAAGCAAGAAAAAAACGATTCTAAGGCAGGGGTGTCAAACTCATTTTAGTTCAGGGGCCAAATACGGAGCAGTTGGATCTCAAGTGGGCCACAAATTTTGTGCAGGAAAATGAGTGATATCAACATTATTGTTCCCTAGTTTACACTTCTACGTATACATAAAATATTAAATACGTAAGAAACTGACCACATCCAAGCAATAAGTGACAGATATCAGTCCCAACAGGATCTTCACTATACATTTCCTAGATTTTTGTGACCAATTTATATTTAAGGGAAATATTATGTCATCATTTGAGGAAAATTGGAGGATTTTTTTCAGCTGTTTAACAATAAAAGTGACTGAAATCCTGTGAGCACCAGTTAAACTGTGAGCACAATGATTACACAATGTTTTCTCTTTCATTTTCACTTTCTCCTGCGAGCTGAATTGAATGCTCTAAAGGGCCAAATTTTGCCCCCGGCCCATGAGTTTGACACGTGTTTTAAAGTTGTTGTTTTTTTTTAATCTCCACAGTAAACTATCTTATTGACATTTTCTGAATAGTTCGGTGCATTGCATTGTGGGATGTAGACGGATGACTAGAAGTGTCTTTACTTCATTTTTACTGGGATTTCTTGAAAGAATTTAGTAAAAACACTTCCATGCATCCGTCTACAGAACTCCACATCCCACAATGCAATGCAACAAACCGTTCCATCAGTGTAAATATGAGATTGATCATAGCTTCATTGATGTGTGTGTGTGTTACAGAGGAGGGGCTCAGTCTGTTTGTGGGTCCCGGTGGGAGCACGGCTCTAGGAAGTCAACACACGAGGTGGGATCTGTTACGTAACGTTCCTCCACATTCCTACAGCATGTGTTCCTATGGACACACACACGTTGACCCCCATGGTGTTTTGTTTCAGGGTCACCGCTGGCGTCTTCGAGCAGGTGGTGATGAAGCGTTAAGCTATCACACCTATCTCCGGTCCTTTTCTCTTATGCAATCTGACCTCCAGCAGGCTCCGCCCCCCTGATGGTGAAGGACAGATTATTGGATCGTTTTCCTCCCAAATGGATCCATAATAACAGATTATTACCACTACTGTATGAACTTTAAGTGCCAAAAGGAAAAAAGTAGATTCATGAAGCATTAAAACTGACATTTGTACCTTTAGTTTTATCCTAAATGTAAAAACAGTGGCTGTTATATTATCTACACCACACGCATGTTAATAAGTAATTTATTTATCTCATTGATTTTGTAAATCAAGTGTTCCATTGTAGTATAGTGTATTTTTAAACCATAGATGTATTTAAACTGTAGTACTGACCATGATCAGCTTTTTAAATAAAAACATTTGCACTAAATTGTCTCCAATCATTAGAAGTGCTTGTTCTTTAAAATCTAGTCTTAAGGAAGCTTTTAATAATGTTTTGTGATGATGAAATTGGAATATTCCTTAATTCAAATTGACATTGACAATTGTCTTTGAATGCCTCCTTCTGTAAATGTGTCTAAATCAATATTCTGGGAAGCAGCTTCAGTGAAAGAGTGACTTTTTCATATATATATATATAGATATATTTTTTTGTGGTCTTGTGGTTGATTATGAGGTTTTTATCCCTTTTTTCAGTTTAAAGTATTTATATTTATTCTGGGTTTTTTAGGGTCTGTTTGAGTATTTTTTATCTTTTTCTTGAATTGTTTCTTCTTGTTTTGTTCTTGTCTGTATTTTGTCAGGGGTTTATTGTCTTGATTTATTTTCTGGGTATTTATTTTTTACACTTGTTTATTTTGTCCCATTTTATTTTATTCTTTTTTAATTAATTTTTAATCTCAGTTTTTTTGTCTTTTTATAGTTCGGGTCTCATTTAGGTTTTTTTGGGTCTTTTCTCTTTAATTTTTAATCATTTATTTTTTTCTTTGTCTCTGGTTTTTATATTGTCTGGATTTTGTTTTCATTCTGTTTTTTTTTTCTCTCTATTTTCTCTGGGTTTTTAGGTTTTCGATTTTTTTTTTTTTCAGTCTCTTTATTCTTTTGTCTTGTTTTTTTGTCTGGGTATTTCTTTATTTCGTCTCGTTTTTACCTTTTTCCTAAAGTTTTTTTTTTTTTTTAAATGTTCAAGTTGTTTCCACAGATTGACAGTTATAAATATGTAGTAACACACTGTAGCCGCTAGATGTCAGTCATTGATCATTTACACCAAACACATCACATAATAAAGCTATTATAATGTATATCTATTGTAGACTATGATTTCACATGCAGGAATTGAACTCATAAAACACACACTTATTACTTCTGTTGTGGAAACGTGTTATTCTTTCTGTCAATATATTTGTTTTTGGAGTCATTTGTGTTTTTTTATGGAGTAATTTTGTATAATTTTCTCTAATTCAATATCCTTTTGGAATATTTTTTTGTGTTTTTTGAGTGATTTTTCTGTCAATTTGTGTGTTTTTAGACTCATTCTCTGTACTTTTGTGTCCATTTGTGTGTTTCTTCCAAGTCATTTTGTGTATTTTTCAGTCATTTTGTGTGTTTTTGCAGACATTTTGTTTAATTTTGTTGTCCTAGGGTTTGCGTGTATTTATTTTGAATATATTTCTCTCATTCAGCTTGCCTTTGTTGTTGTTGTTTTGTACTTTTTGTGCATTTTTCTTCTCTTTTTGTGCATCTTTTGAGTCATTTTGTATTATTTTATCTCGTTTCATGTCTGTTTCTTGTTGTTTTGGAGCATATTTGTGGATATGTTGTGTTTTTGAAGTCATTTTGGGTTGTTTTTTTTTTGCTGTATTTTTGTTGTCCTTTTGTGTGTTTTCATCCTCATTCTGTGTCTCTTCTCCTATTTAGGAAGTCCCCTTAATCAGCCCCTCCCTTCCCAACATATGTTTAAAGTAAGACAGTATAAGTGCATTAGTCTAATCCGTCCTATCAGCCATGCAGTGATCAGAGCCAGTCACTGAACACATGCAGGTGAGGATGGAGCAGAACACACGTGGGTTCAACTCCTGTTTATCACCTTAAATCTATACATTATTCACTGACCTCAAAGACCATGATGAACTTTATTATTCAGCTCTGGATGCTGTGGATGCTTTCTGCAGGTAATCACACTTTAATACTTCTTATTTATTAAATGATAAAGCAGCTGTAAAGGACTTATAGTTAAAACTACATTATAAAGAGCCGTTCTTTCTGTAATACTGCTTTTTTTAAATTACATATTTTATACAGTTTATTATATATAATAAAAAATAAATCAGCAGCCCAACTCTAGTGCTTTGAAAATATCAGGTAACATTCCTTCTGCAACAGAAACACAGTGAGGAGCAAAAAGTTTGTGATTGTATCTGATCTGAGGGTCACATGATTAACATTCACGTCAGCATTAGAATAATGACCAATCTAAGCATTAACACAGGAAACAAAGAGTTACTGTGTGTTCTTGATTTAGTTTTGTATGTTTTTATGTCATTCTGCATATTTTTGTTGTTTTGTGTGTTATGAGTAATTTTGTCTGTTTTCGTTTTTTCTTTTTTTTTTTAGCATTCGTTGTTTTTCTGAAGGTTTTCTGAGACATTTTCTTTATTTTTCTGTTGTTTTGTGAGGTTTTTTTTAAAGCATTTTGTGGGTTTTTATTGGCGTTATATGTGTGATCAGTCATTGTTTCCAAATTTTTGTTGTTTTGTATATTATTCTGTCATTTATTGGGTTTTTGTAGTTATGTTTTGTGTTTTTGTTATCATATCGTACATTTATTTATATTTTTGCTGTTTTTTGTATATTTTTCTGTCATTTTCTGTATTTTGTCATCAAGTTGTATAATTTTCTGTCATTTTTGTGTTTTGTAGACATCTTGTGTTGTCATTTTGTGTAATTTTGGTCCTTTCATGTATTTCTGTGGTCCTTTGGTATCATTTAGTTTTTTGAGTCATTTTATGTCTTTTTGTCATTTTGTGAGTTTTTGTTTTTGAGTCATTTTACACGTTTGCTAGTTTTTGTGTATTTGACATTTTCTTTATTTGTGTGCTATTATTGTCCTTTTGTGTGTTTATCTGTGTAATTCTAAAGGTTTTGGAGACATTTTGTGAATTTTGGCAGCTTTTTTGCAGTTTTTGTATAATTTTGCAGATATTTTGTGTTTATCTGTCATTTTGTATGTGTGTGTGTGTTGTGTACTCACACAGGTTGTATGTGTGTGTGTGTGTTGTGTACTCACAGGTTGTGTGTGTGATGATGTCGGGGGGGGGTGTGAGCAGCATCCATGTCAACACGGTGGGGTGTGTGAGAGTGTGGGGGAGGGGTTCCGATGCATCTGCTCCCCTCACAGCGATGATGATGATGATGATGGTCGTCTGTACGGAGGGGAGACCTGCAGCGTCCCCCTTACGGCCTGTGATGGTCCCCAACCTCAGTGTGAGAACCATGGGACCTGCTCCCCATCGTTCCAGGACCAGCGTCACACCTTCACCTGCCTGTGTCCCCAGGGCTTCACGGGCCCCCGCTGCCACACCTCCACCATCTTCTCCTTCAGGTCCAGGGGCCACGTGGCCCTAGAGACCCACAACAAGGATCCAAACGTCCCTCTGAGTATCTCCTTCAGTTTTAGAACCTCCAGGCCCTCAGGGACCCTGCTCCAGCACCAGGTGGACCAGCTGCTGCTCACGGTCCAGCTGAAGGACGGACACCTGCGTCTGCTCAGCCTCAGGGGCCCCGAATCCAGGACCACCCTAGTTCAGGAGCTCCCAGAGTTCTTGTCTGACAGCAGCTGGCACAGAGTGGAGGTGTCACTGGGAGGGGTGGTCAGCCTGGTCCGGCTCCTGGACCTGTGCTCCTCACAGGGGAACTGCACCAGAACACAGACCAGCAGCACCAGTGAGGTCCTCCAGAGTCCTGGGTCAGGGTCCACATCTGGGTCTGGTTCTCCTCCCCAGACTATGATCCTTGGAGCCCCAGGAGCAGAGGACCAGGCTTTCCTGGGCTGCTTCAGAGACATGATGGTGAACTCCCTCCTACTGCTGCCCCCCCCACCCTCAGACCCTCACTCTGTAAACGTCACCATGGGCTGCAGCGACCTGGATCAGGACCAGCACCAGGAACTGGACCAGGACCAGGATCAGGACCCCTGTAAGGAGAGCCCGTGCAGGACCAGAGGATCCTGTATTAGTCTGGACTGGAGGAGCTACAGGTGTGAGTGCTACAGACCATACGAGGGGCACGACTGTGGAGAGGGTGAGACACACACACACACACACACACACACACACGTTACTTTAAACAGGAAATCAGCAGCCGGGGGCCACAGGCGGCCCTCGGACAGTTTTTGTGTGGCGCCCAAAGTGAGCATAGAAAAAGAGTCCAAAATCACACAGAATATAAATAACAAGAAAAGATAGAAAACAAGAACAAAAAGATACAAAATAACAAAAATACACAAAATGACGACTCTTGACACACAAAACAACAAAAACACACAATGTGAGAAAAATGACAACAAGAACACACTAAGGGGGTATGTTATGAATCTAGATTACCTCTTATCATGTTAACTTCCAGGATTTAATCAGTGTGTTCTGAACTACGAAGCTCGCTAACGTGTTACAGAGCTAAATCACCATGGTAACTTATGCTGAACGACTAGCCTGCTCGGGAGCAGGTTTTGCTCTGGCTAGGATCTTAGCGAGTGATAAAGTCCCGCCTCCTGACCAATCAGTGCTTTTAGAAAGCGAGCTGTCCAATTAAAGGTGATGTGTGAACACGTCACTGTGTGGATCTGATCTGATGCTGTCAAGAGAGAAAATATTTAGAATCAATCCTTTCATTTATTGACGACATCCTTTAGGAAACATATAGATTTATATCTGATGGACTGATCTACAGTCAGCTGATGAATCCTGTGTCTCGATCGTATGCACAGACGGTTGAATTAATATATGACTTCACTCGTCCACGCATACAGATCGAGACACAGGCTTCATCAGCTGACTCTGTTACTGCGTAAAAACGTCACATTATTTATGATATTAATCCAGTGAATGGGTTATTCCATAATCCAATGGATTAATATCATAAAAACTGTAAATTTCTCCATTGCAAGATGAATAAAGGATAATTTTATGTTATCTTATCTTAATCTCACGCTTTTACACATTAACAGTGTCAGCAGCTTCCTGTCTGTGTTCTTTCATTCCTGCCTTTTCTGTAACAACACTGTTGTTTTTGGTTTGAATTATGGATTTTAATTATTCATCCTGGTCGGGACCAAGTTATGAAGTGGATCAGATCTGAGCGAGTAGAAAAGCTCCGCCTCCTGGTGCGCAGCACTACTGTTGCTCTTCGCTGTCATCATGGATTTAAATTCATTATATTTGTTTCAGATCATAAACTGTTTGTAAAGACGCTCGCTCTGCTAGGTTTCTCCATCGTAGTGATTGGTCAGACGCTGCAATCTCCGCCCCTTTTATGTGAACGCACACGTACCAAGGCTGAAAACACGGCTTAAATCAGCGTGTTGTGATGGACCGTCGTAGGACAGCTTCTCTCTAACAGGGAATGTTTGGTTAGTTGAATCCCGCTAACAGAGATTAATCCAGGATATAATGATCTAGATTTGTAGCATGGGGCCTGAATGACAGCATAAGTACAGTACACAACACAACCTAAACAAATGTACAAAGATGGCAGGAAAACATACAAAACTCTTTGTTGTTTCCTGTGCTAATGCTCTGATTGGTCACTATTTTAATGCTGACATTAATGTTGATCATGTGACCCCCAGATCAGATAATATCACATTTGTGGCCCAGCTGTGATAAAAGTCTCTGTTCTACATGACTTTGTGTTCCTTAATCTTTCGTTGAGCTTGATTCAAGTTTATTTGCAGAGTCGTGCTAACGTTAGCCTGAGGACGTTAAAGGAGCTTAGCTTAGCGACGCTGTAGAAATAGCTCAGACAGCAACAATGGAGTCGAGCCATGAAAGGATTAATCAAACGTGGCTTTGAGCAGCACATGTCACGTGACCTACACGTGATCTTACATGATTCCCACCTGCAGCATTAATTAATCCATCACACACTAACGAGAGTCGGTACGGCTCAGAAATGGTTCATCTGCTGAGAAACTAACTGAAAACATTTGTTCACATTTACATTTAAGATCCACATACTGTGAATTTTACACTTCACTGATCATCTTTCAAATCATCAAAGTATCAGATATTGCTTTAATAGATCAATTCATTTTAATATTAATGTTTTTAAGGTTTAAAGAAGTAATTTAAATACTCCACGTCAGTAGGGGGCAGTAAGCAGTACAGTAATGTTATTATACAGACATATATATATATATATTATCATATTGAATTATTTTGAGCAACCCCCAAAGTAAACACAAAAAGACTCCAAAAAACACAAAAAAATGACAATGCAAATAAACCAAAGGACAACAAAATACACTACAGTCAAAAATACACCAAATGAGTCAAAAACATTCAAAAATACTACGAAAACACAAATTATTAAAAATTTTTAAAAATTGGTCAAAAAAAATTCAAACAGATTAAATTAGTCAAAAAGATTCAACAGTAGTACAAAAAACACACAAGTAAAAAAAAATAACATTCAGAAATACACAAAAAGAGTCAAGCATTCAAAAATACAACAAAAACACAAGAAATGTCTCAAAAACATTTAAAAAAAAAAAACACAAAACGAGTCAAAAAGACTCAAAAAATAGTACAAAAATATTAAAAATTAGCCAAAAATTGTCCAAAGTTAGTCAAAAAACATACAAAAATACACGAAAGGACTCGAAAAAAGACACAACAACAACAAAAATACACAAAAAGACTACAGAAACTTACAAGACGCTAACAAGAACACACAAAATAACAATAAAAATACACAAAAGGACAACATAAGTACACAAAATCAAAGAAGTGAAAACAAATCCACAACAAAAATGCACAGAATGACAGCAAATAAATGAAATGACAGAAAAATATATGAAATGTCAAAAACACAATGTGTCTAAAAAAAGAAAACGAGAACAAAAACACACAAAACTATGCAAAATAACTAAAGAAAGACACTAGTGTGTAATTTAATTGAATTCAGCTTTATTTATAAACCACCAAATACAACAGGAAGTGCTAAATGTGTGTGTTATCTGTGTGTGTATTTTCCAGAGTACATCACTGGGCGTTTTGGTAGCAGAGGCGTGGGTAGTTATGCAGTGTTTTTGTCTCCTGATGAAGATGATGTCACAGATCATGTGATCATCTCCATGTTTATACGTAGTAAACATCCCAGTGGTCTCCTTCTCATCATGGCCAACAGCACCAGTCACTACCTGCGTGTGTGGCTGGATCAGGGCAGGGTCAAAGTTCAGATCAACCACTTTGAGACCCTGGTGGGCGGAGCCTCTGTGGACGACGGTGGTTTCCACCTGGTGACGTTGAAGCTGGAGGGAGGAGTGGCCGCTCTACTCCAGTCGGCCCAGACTCAGGCTGTGGTTCCCATCAGACCCGTTAGGACTCATCCTGGGGACCTGGTCTCAGTTGGAGGTCTGGAGGACCCCGAGGCAACGGGGTCATTAGGAGGGTACTTCAGGGGGTGCATCCAGGATCTGAGGATTAACAGCAGGAGGCTGCAGTTCTTCCCTATTTCTACTGAGGTGGATTCATACAGGTTGGAGAGGATGGTCAACGTGTCGGAGGGATGTAGCAGCGAGGACGCCTGTGCTGTAAGCATCACTGTAATCTAGTGGTTCTCAACCAATTCAGCCTCCAAAATAAAGGTTCATGTTCCATAAACATTGAAGAACAGTCATGTGGAGACAGGACCATCTATAAGGGGGAATAAAGGGGAGAGATTTTTGGGCTCCATCCATAAAGTCAGCAAAATGATGGTCCTGTGATAGCTGTGATAACCACATTTATTTATTTATCTGAATAATATTCACTATTATACAGGAAGTTTACTATTACTTGGTAGTCATCTTAAAGATGTAGATCCTTGTTTAAATCATGAATAAAATGTGTTAAAAGTGTCCAAAAATGGTGGAAAAAATGTTTTAAAAAAAAAAAAAAAAAAAAAAGGTTGTCAATATTGAATTAAACGTGGCAGAAATGGGGTAATGAAATTTAAAAAGTAGGAACAATTAGTTTAAACTGGCAAATACTGGGCAAATCAAATCGTCAATGTGGTTAAATTGGCAAAAATAAGCACAAATTATGGTGAAGAGGTTAAAAGTGACAATAATGGTTCAACATATGCGACATTAAGTGAGAAAAGTGGTGGACGTGGTTTAAATGGCCAGAAATGGGAGTAATGTAACAAAAATGCATTAAGAGGAGCAAAAATATGGCGAGAAAAAGTGATGAAAATAGGTTAAGACATGGTGTAGTTGGCTCAAATTGGTCAAAAAAATATTGTGGTGGTGAAATGAGATTTAGCAAAACTACAGAAATTGGTTAAAAGTTGCACATTAGAGTGATCAAAACCCTTTGTAAAAAGAATTACAAGTGTCAATATTGGAACACTTAGTTTAAACATGCAATTAATGGCCATGACAAATTGTGAATGTTGTTAAACTGGCAAAAATAAGCATGAAATACGGTGAAAAGAGGTTAAAAGTGACAATAATAGGTCAACATATGCGACATTAGGCGGAAAAGTGGTGGAAAGGTCTTGAAAGTGGAAAAAATGTGCAGAAAAGGCATTGAAATTTGATGGAGAAGTGGTAGAAATGGGAGTAATGTAGCAAAAATGCATTAAAAGAAGCAAAAATATGGCAATGGGGTGATTTAATTTAAAAAGTAGGAACAATTAGTTTAAACTGGCAAATAATGGGCATGACAAATTGTGAATGTGGTTAAACTGGCAAAAATAAGCATGAAATATAGTAAAAACAGGTTAAAAGTCACGGTCACACTTTATTTGAAGTTTTATACATAAGGCTGACAATACGCTGTCATTATCTGTCATTAGCATGAATACGGTGTCATGAAGGCTGTGATTAAGTGTTGTTCGCTAAATTGTGCAACAGAAAACATTAAACAGCTTAAAATCAATAAAAACATTAAAATCGGTAGCAAAAAACATTTAAAATCATCAATAGTCCAGTCTGCTGGAGATAAAAGCATGGACCAGTTTCTCCTGATCTTTCTGAGTCATTAAACCTTTCACTCTGGAGATGTTCTTTAGGTGGTAGAAGCTGTTTTTGTGATAGATTTGATCTGATGCTGAATGTAAGATCTGAGTCAATCAGAACACCAAGGTTTTTGACTTGGTCTTTAGCTTTTAAAGATTGAGACTCAGACACTTGCTGATATCAGTCCTCTTTTCCTTGATACCAAAGACAATCACCTCCATCTTGTCATTGTTAAGTTGAAGGAAGTTTTCACTCATCCAGCAGTTTACTTTTTCTAAACAGTCACACAACGCCTCTAAAGGACCATAGTCATCTGGGTTCAGTGATAGATATAGTTGTGTGTCATCTGCGTAGCTCTGATAATCAACCTTACAGTTGTGAAAAAATTGTCCTAAAGGAAGCATATGAAGGCTAAACAGAAAAGGTCCAAGAACAGATCCCTGAGGAACCCCACAGGACATTGGTAATCTGTCAGATTCAAAGTTTCCAATGCTTACAAAATAACTTCGCTCCTTCAAGTAGAACTTAAACCATTGCATTGGACTAACATGGGTTAGTCCAACCCATGTTTAAAATCTGTGCAACAAAATTGTATGATCTACAGTGTCAAATGCAGCACTTAGATCCAATAGAATGAGAACAGATACTTTTCCTGAATCAGTGTTCAACCTTATGTCATTGATCACTTTGATCAGATCAGTTTCAGTGCTGTGATGAGAACCAAAACCTGACTGAAATGTATCAAATATTTTGTTGAATGTTAAGAATTGACTCAGTTGGTTGAAGACCACCTTCTCAATGATCTTGGCCATGAATGGAAGGTTCTGATTGGTCTATAGTTAGCCAGTATAGAGGCATCCAGTGTTCTCTTTTTTAACAGCGGTTTCACAGCAGCTACTTTCAGGGATTTTTGTACGGTGCCTGATTGGAATGATCAGTTAATTATCTGACACAGGGTTAGGGTAACAAACGACACCTTATTCATGCTAATGACATGTCAGAATAATGACAGCGTAATGTCAGCCGAATGTATAATACTTGAAGTAAAGTGTTACCAAAGTGACAATAATGGGTCAACATATGCAACATTAGGTGGAAAAGAGTTTACAAGTGCTGAAGATGTCTGGAAGGTGGAACAATGTGTAGAAAAAACATTTAAATTTGATGGAGAAGTGGCAGAAATGGGATAAAAAGGATAAAAGAAGCAAAAATTGGCTCAAATTGTTAAAAACATAATCTTAGTTTTGGGAAGGCATCTGGCGACCCCAAGGTTGAGAACCCCTGCTTTAACCACCCCTGTGTCTCCCTCAGGGCGACCCGTGTGTAAATGGGGGCGTGTGCTACTCCATGTGGGAGGACTTCCTGTGTGCGTGTCCCTCCAGCACAGCAGGGCGGCGCTGTGAGGAGGTTCAGTGGTGTAACCTGGGCCCCTGTCCCCACGATGCCCAGTGTCAGCCTCAGCCTCAGGGATTCCAGTGTGAGTCTCTGACCATCAATCACTCACTTTTAGTAAATCCCTCCTGATTGGGATTTTCAACACGAGGTTCCTTTAAGACGTGCTAATCCTGTGTCAGATTAGGTCTACGGCCACATGCTCATGGTGTGTGTGTGTGTGTGTGTGTTCAGAAAGAGAAAGGGTTCAGGGTTTGTGCTCAAAGGACACACAAAGGTGACAAAGTCAGCTTTAACACGATCACGTCACTGCCTCACATTTAGACTCAGTTACCATCAAACCACAGTTTTAGGGCCACATTCAGGATGTTTTCACACTTCATAGACTAAAGTCGTAAAATTACAAGAATAAAGTTGTAATATTATGAGAATCAAGTCACAGTAATTCGAGTATCAAGTCTTAACACTACACGAATAAACTTTAAAAATGAAGTTGTAATATTGAGAATAAAGGTGTGAAATTAGAGACAAAATTCAAATGTTATAAGAATTGAACTTGTAATACTACAAAAATAAAGTTGTGTATAATTTGAGGATAAAGTTGTAATATTACAAGAATAAAGTTGTAATATTACAAAATGAAGTAATTTGTAATGTGCTACTGCAAAGAAAGGTGGAATATTACAAAACTAAAGTGGTAATATTACAAAAATGAAGTCGTAACATTACAAGAATGAAGTTCTAATATGAGAAATAGACTTGTAACATTACAAAAAATAAAGTTGTAACAATTTGAGGATAAAATTGTAAAATTAGAAGATTAAAGTTCTAATATTATAAGAAATAAACTTGTAATATTATGAACAACCTGTTCATTCTGCTCAAACTCTTTTCCTCTGTGCTGAGTTTGCATTTCCTCTTTAACTGTAGTTGTAATTAAATGTAATTTCATGTCCTTTTTCTTTGTTAATCTTTCTCACAGGTTTGTCCAACGTGACGTTTGCTCTTGAAAGCAGCGTGCTGCGTTACCGTAGCAACAGAAGGATCAACCGCAGCCTGTCGAGCATCTTCCTCAGCTTCCGTACGAGGCGGCCTGATGCCACGCTGTTGCATGCGCACACAAACACTTCCTCCCTCACCGTCTCCCTCCACAGCTCACGGCTGCTCCTGGAGCTCCAGGACAAATCGTCTGAGGTGAAGGTTCAAAGCCAGGCCTTGCTCAGCGACGGCCTGTGGAACAGCGTGAGGCTCCGCCTGGAGGAGGAGCACGCTCCAAACTCCAGGTGGATCATGGACGTGAACGGAGACACAGAGGAGATAAATATGTCCGACGCAGCTACAGGAAGTCTAAACTTCCTCCAGGAAGGAGCCGACGTCTTCCTGGGTGGGCGGGGCCTGGATGACTTCGCTAACTTCTCAGGATGTCTGGGTCCAGTGGAGGTGGGAGGTCTTCTCCTCCCTTTCCACCTGGACACAGAGTTCAAGCTGCCACGCCCCCAGGAGGAGCTCTTCTCTCTGACTGGACACCCGGGGGTGGGGTCAGGGCCTCGGCGCGGCTGCTGGGGCTCCAGCGTGTGTGAGCCCAACCCGTGCCTCCACCAGGGGGCGTGTGACGACCTGTTCGACCTTCATCAGTGTACGTGTCCCCCAGAGTGGGCGGGCCCGCTGTGCGCCCACCCTGCCGACCCGTGCACGCCTAGCCCCTGTGTCTACGGAATGTGCATCAGTAACAACACGCACGCGGGCTTCCAGTGTGTGTGCGAGCCGGGCTACGGCGGCGAGCGGTGCGAGGCCGAAGTGAACGCGTGCGAGAACAACGAGTGCAGCCACGGGGCCACGTGTCTACGGGGCCGCCACAGCTAAGCCTGCCTCTGTCCACATAACAGGACGGGCCCCCGCTGCCAGTGAGTCTAACAGGAAGTACAACAGGAAGTCTATGGCATCACATTAGTTTCCAAAAGCCACACGTGTGAAAACAACAACCGCGCACATAAAACCCGTAGTTAGCAACTCTATGACATGTCAAACTCAAGGCACGGGGGCCAAATCCGGCCCTTCAGAGCATCCGATTTGGCTCGCAGGAGAAAATGACAGAATACATGAATTCAGTTGTAAATTGTTGTTGAAAAACTCTCCATTCTTCCAACATCAAGCCATTTTTGTCAAATTATTCCACAAAATCTTCCCAAATTAAATACAAATTTGTAAAAAAAAAAAAAAAAAATCAATCAATCAAAGGACATTTATGTTACTGTCAGTTTTCCCGCCTAAAATCTGTGGCCCACTTGTGATGGAACTGGTCCGTATTTGGCCCCTGAACTAAAATGAGTTTGACACCCCTGAGCATGTGCCCGCTCGCTATAACTACAGGTTTTATGCAGTGGTTTGTGGTTTTCACGCGTGTGGCTTTTTGAAACTAACATGACGCCATAGAAGTCCAACAGGAAGTCCACCAGGAAGTGAGTGAGTGATGCCATCCACGCTCCAACCAACATCTTTTTCTTTAACTCTTACAGTGAGAACATCCCAGAGATCCCCTGGTACATCGAGACGCGTCCGTGAGTCCAAACAAACACGTTTCCAAAGTGACGCACGGTGAATGAATGAATGACTGAATGATGGCATGATTCATGTAATTTCACTTCCTGCTCAGCTTCCCTCAGCTTCCTCAAACCCACTGTGTCGGAACCAGATGGAACTACAGCTGCTTCAACGGAGGAAACTGCTCCAACGCAGAAAGCTGCGACTGTTTGCCTGGATTCACCGGACAATGGTCGGAACTACGTAGCGTTTTTTATAATATTAGTAATGTTTGGGATATCAATGATATTTCAAATACTAGGGAAAAGAGCTTGAAAAAGGAAAATAGTAGATGATAATAATCACAACAGAGGAAATAAAAACAATAATAGCAGCAGTCGTAAAAAAGAAATAACCACGGTGTAAAAATAAATGAACATTTAAGGTATTTATTTATTTATTTATTTAATTGAAGTGATTATTGTAAATTTTTTGGGGATTGAAAATGTTTTAATTGATTTGATTGAAGTAAAGTTTATTTATTGGTTTGAAAATGTTTTTTTGATTGAATAACAAATACACAAATCTAATAATCTCATCTAATAATAATAACCAGTGTGAACACCAGTAAGAAAAATACTAATTAAATGAACATTAAAGAGGACCTCAGGTAAATATATAATAATATAATATATTATAGATTTGTGTCTTTATTAATCAATTAAAAAACTTTTTCAAGAAGTATTCAAATGTCATTTTTAAATTGAATGGAGTTATTTGATTAAAGTAATTTTTTTGGATTGAACAAATTTTTTAAAACTAGACATAAAATGACAAGAAAAACCAAGAAAAAATATACAGATATACACTAAAAACAAATATATACAACACAGATACACAAAATAACTAAAAAAAAAAAAACATAAAATGGCCCCAAAATTCCACAAAAAGACAACAGACTTGCAAAAAAGGACAACATAGGAAAAACTCCAAAAACACACACAATTAGAAAAAAGTATATAAATAGCAAATACACAAAATAACAAATACAGTATATACAACAAATATACACAAATTAACTTCAAAAACACATATAATGACTCCAAAAATACACAAAAGGACAACAATAGAGAAAAACAACTCTAAAACCACACAAAAAGACAGAAATAAACATAAAACGACATAAAACACACTCAAAAATTACTCCAAACACATAAAACTCAAAATCTTTTGAAATTCCTGCACTTTTTTTCCACAAAAAAAGCCACAAAATGTATCTAAATCCCACAAAAACTGGTCACTAAACCAAGGGTTTTTGAAGTAAAGCTCCTGCAGGAACTGATATCTGTCACTTATGCCACATATGTGAGTCTGTGTGTGATTGTGAGTCTGTGTGTAATGTGATATTTTCTGCTCTCTGACCCGTGTAGCGGTTCATAGGATGGACGTGTTTTTATCTCTTTCTTGTGTTCCAGGTGTGAGAAAGACGTGGATGAGTGTGCGTCGGACCCCTGTATGCACGGAGGCTTCTGTGTGAACTACATCAACGCGTTTGAATGTGTGTGTGACATCAACTACTCAGGAATACACTGCCAAAAGGACGTCAGCGACTTCTACCTCTACCTGTTCCTGGGCCTGTGGCAGAACCTGTTCCAGCTCGTTTCCTACCTCGTCCTCCGCATGGACGACGAGCCCGAGGTAGAGTGGGACTTTTACCTTAACGACTAGTACGGACGCAAAACGTCGGACACAGAAGGCCAGTGGTTTCATTTTGTGTAGTTCCCAAAGCAAATACACAAAAAGACAGAAAATATACAACAAGGACAACAAATACACACAAAAGGACTCCAGAAATACACAAAGACATAAGAAAAATACGCAAAATTAATCAGTAAACGACTACCAAAAGAACATACAAAATTATAACAATACACAAAACTATCCAACAGAACCACAAAAAGATAACAATGAAACAACAAAATAATACGTAACAACAAATTGACAACAAAAACACACAAAATCACTCCAGAAACGCACAAAAGTACAACAAAAGTACACAAAATGACTCCAGCAAAACATAAAATTACAAGAAAAACACACAAAAAAATGTCTAAAAAACAACATATAAATCTAAATTAACAAATATATACAACAAAAATACATAAAATAACTCCAAAAACACAGACTCCAAAAATTAAAAAAAGGCAACATAAATACATAAAATGATTCCAAAAACACATTAAATGACTCCAAATATTGAACAAAGAACAACAAAAACACACAAAGTGACAACAGTTCAGAAAAATACCTCCAGAAACACACAAAATGACAGTAATATACACAAAATGACAACAAAAGTGCACAAAAAATGACTCCAAAAACACACAAAATAACTCCAGAAACACATAAAATGACTCCAAAAATAAACACAGAACAAATGAAAAAACACACAGTAACTCTTTGTAGTTTCCTGTGTTAATGCTCTGATTGGTCATTAGTCTAAATGCTGACATGAATGTTGACCATGTGACTCTCAGATCAGAAAAAAAAAATCAGTGTCGTGGCCCCGCCCCCTGTGATAAAAGTGCACATCTGGACTAAATGTGTTCTAATCCACAGCTGCTGCTCAACACTTAGTGTGACTTAAAGGTCTTTCTTTGTCAAAGACTGAATGAACCAAACTGTACAGACTCGTGTTCTCTCTCTTCCATGTGTCTAATATTAGCCACGATCAATAATCAGTGTATTTTATGTGTTGTTTTGTGTGTTAAACACATTGATTTACAGGTTTGTCAAAAGCTAATGAGATGAAACGTCTGTTAATGATCTCTCTTCTGTTATAAATCAATGTAGCCTTAGTTTGTTCATTTTAATATTTTATATCCCAGGAGCTCTTTTTGTGCCTTAAATGCTCTCATCTGATTCTGTGTTCAATCATCATCTGTACTTTCAGGTTTAAAGAGTAATAAATATTTTATTTTAGAACTAAAGTCTTGCTTTTTTATTTTATTATTATTTTTAAACGAAATACACACACACACACACTTCATTTCTACAAATATAAATTAGTAGGATAATTATGGGTTATGAGCGACTGGCCTCCACTCAAAAGTAAACACATAAAAGGACAACAAAAATGACCCGTAAAAACACACAGAAACATGCAAAATAACAAAATATGACTCAAAACACACAAAATGACTTGGAAAAAATAAACAAAAGTGACTTTAAAAACACAACACAACAAAAATATGCAAAATAATAAAAAATATACAACTAAAAACACACAAAATGACTGCAAAAACAAACAAAAGGACAACAGAAATCACTAAAAACACACAATAAAACAAAGATATGCAAAATAACAAAAAAAAAAAAACACAAAAAAACAAAAAGTATATACAAAAAGACTCATAAGACAAAACAACAAAAGTACATAAAATGGCTAAAAAACATAGAATAAGACTCCAAATGACTCCAAAAATAGACAAAATGACACAAATGTACACAAACTGACAACAAATACACACAAAAATGACTCCATAAACAGACAAAATTATTCTAAAAATACATAAAAGGATAAGCAAAACATATAATTGAAGAAAATATATAAATAACCAATATATAAATTGACCAATATAAACAACCAAAATAAAGAAAATGACTGCAAAAACATACTGTTCCTTTGTTGTTTCTTTGTTTACATCATTCTAATGTTCACATGAATGTTGATCATGTGACCCTCATTGTGATAAAAATTGCCCATCGTTGCTTTAAATCCTCCACAGCAGAGTGAAGAGTGAGTGAAATATTATCGGCTTAAAAAAGTATTTTTTCTGGTTTTCCCAATAATCAATCATATCAGAATGTAATTAGAACATTGGATGTTTTATTATAATCAGTAGAAGAACATTAATAAATAAACTAAACTCTGACATCGCTCATGCAGCTACAAAAGCACAAACGCTGTCAGACGGATAGAAAACAGGGTTTTTTAGGCTAGCTTAGCGAGCTAGCTGCTCGTCACACGTGGACCTTACATTCACAGAGTTCTCTGTAGATCCTCTTTCTAATCTTTGGAACGTCGTTCTGTGTAAAGTGCAGTGGTTTGTTGAGGCCGAAGCATCTGGAGTACTGGAAAGGATCAGAGATAGACGTTAGCAAACGGCTAACAACGCACTAAAGCTAACGAAGCTGAGAAGAAGCAGGTCGTACCTCCAGGATGAAAACTCCACAGTCGTTGCTGTTCTTCTGCTGAGGAACGTTCTGTGGAGAACATCAGAGCAGATGAACAGGAAGGATCCAACCTGAAGCTTTAAGTCTGTCTTACCTCGTCCAACGACACCATCCAACCGTCCTTGAACGATATCTGATGCTTTTCTTTTGCTTCGGTCATCAAGTACCTCAGAATGTTCTGTAGATCAACAGAGATAATAAACAAACAAAAGCAATAATGAACCAAAAATATAAAAATGTTTAAATTTGTGAAGATTCATTCGAATCCTGTCCAAAATTTTATGAAATCTTCCATGGCGTAAGGCAGGGTTTTTCAACCTTGCGGCCGTGACCCCATGTAGGGTCGCTTGAAATGTCTAGTAATTGAAAAAATAAATCAATGTATAAAAATACATTCTTAACTGTATTCTCTTCTTTCACTTTCTCAAATAATAATATATATAAAAATATTTCAAATATAATATACTGTAAAAATTCTCGAAGGGAAAAAAGCTTCTTAGCTGTCACTATAAACGTTTTATATATACACGAAAGGACAGCAGAAATACACAAAATGACGGAACATACACAAAAGAAAAAGAACAACATTACACAAAATGACAGGGAATATGTAAAATACAAAAAATAAATACAGACGAAATGACTCCAGAAACACACAAAAACACAACAAGGCTGAGAAACAAGTCCAAAACACACATAATTACAGAAATAAACACAACAGAAGTAGAAAAAATGACTCCAAAAGCACAGAACTACAAAAAGAGTCCAACAACACATAAAATCGCAAGAAAAAACACACACTAGCCTCAAATGTCTAGTAATTAATTTAAAAAACAAATAACTAATTAAAAATAAATTATTTACATTCATAACAATAATTTATTACATTAATATTATTATTATTATTTATCATTTAGGAAGATAAATTGTATGTAAATGTGAGATTGTAATTTCCACTTGAATTTTCTTTTTTTTTTTTTAAACACTAATATAATAATATATTGCCTTTTCTGTTTCAGGAAGTCAATTCCATATTTTCAGGCCCTAATTATCTAAATTCCTACATAAATTAACTATTGTACACTATTTAATGAAAACATCAGGATTTATCCTCAAAATTCTCCCCGATTACCTTTGTACGTATTACGTAAAACAAATCCAGAAAGAATTCATGATGCAACAGAACAAACTGAATGAAGGTGGAAGATGTGAACAGCATTTAAATTTAAACTATCTAAATAATAAGGGGGGGGGGGAATCGATTTTACGAATTATCGCTTTTTTTTGGGTGCTGATTTTAATAATCGATTCTGCTTCCCAGTATCGATTTTTTTTTAATTGTATTTTTCAAGTTTTCGTGGGCGACCACTGGGTGGCGGTAATGCACCAACAAGTGAGTGCAACCACAAGGAAGACTGCAGCACACAAACCAACAACCGTAATTAAACCTGCACCTGTACTATTTAAAGCCTTTGTGACCTAAAGAGTTGAGTTCTTTTAAATGATTCCTTAGACCAATATACAGCGCTGGACAGTATCAGTGCTCCGAGCGGGGCTGCCATCTTGAAATACCGCCCATGTAAGTTTGTGACCACAGGCTCTGATATACTCATGGAGCTAAGGCTTTTGCTACTACTTTTCACTAAGTGGTGCTTTCTGATCACTCCATCACTTTATCGCTCCACTGAGGTGATGACCAGAGAACAGTGTGTGTGTGTGTAGAAGTGGTGACAGAGGAGAGAGAGAGAGGGAGGTCTGATCACTTCTTTTCCTTCTCCTCCGGCCGTACGTTTACAGCACTTATCACAGACAGCTTTGCTTTTACGGTTTAAATGATCAACTTACGGAGTTACTAAAGGATGAGTTCACTCAGAACGTAGGCTTATTCAAGAAGTTAACTGCTTTAATTTTCCCCTGATAAAATGAGGAAGTGTAGTACAGCCCTCTGCTGCAGCCGTCTGCACCGTAGCGGGAGGGAGTACTTTTCTTTAATAGTGAGTCGATGATCTCTCTTCAACCAACAGCTCAACTACTGTCTGCTTACACAATCAAAAGACAAGGGAGGCTGGCCCGACAGACTGTTCATTTTTGTGACAGTGCTGAGGCGCTTGTGGACACGAGGGGCGCTTGACGTGAAAGTTACTGGTCTTAGCGCCCTTAGTGGCCAAAAGTTACACGGTGTTGCTTTAAATTAAAAGTATGAACATACTTTTAATCGATTCCATGGTGAACGGATTTAGACATGACCAAAGCTGTATTAAACTCTGCTCTGGACAAGTAGCACATTGTGTAACACAATGAACATTACTGCTCATCTGGTCCGTCACCATCCGGACATAAAATCAGAGCAAGATAAGATAAGACACAGCAGCAGACCAACGGACCCTGGATGGGACACTGAATAAACTTATCCAGGTAATGAAGCCAGTCAAGGTGTCAATGTGCGTTATGGCAGATGAGGCGGACCCAACCCTGTCCATCATAGCACCGCTACACGCACACCTCCTCCAAGCTACACATGTACGCCAAAAGATTGACCATCAGCATTTCTAATAAGTTCAAATTTACCAGTTTTAAATGGGACAAAATGTTACATTTAATTATATTTTGTCCTTGTTGTCCACTCCTTTTCTTGGAAGGATGGTGGCTGCTGCGTCGCGGAGCAAATCACCGCTTTCCACACAAACAAACGTTATTCTGTCGTTAATATGAGGGGAAAAAGAGAAATTTTAAATGTGGCTCGGACAGAAAAATGAGGCCAATCTTCACACTGTAATACATTGTGACTTCTGTTTTGGAGCAGCATAACTACTATATATATATATATATATATATATATATACACATACACACTATATATATACATAAGTAAAAAATCTTGATAATCATCACTTCAGAATCAGTCATTTAAATTGAATCTGCACACAAAAATCGGAATTGGAACAAAAGATGTATCGTCCCAGCCCTACTAAATAATAGTGGAGTAGAACTAAAGTGTGTTCAGACCTGGGCCACTTCATGGAAGGCTATGCCCCGAGAGTCATAGAGGCTGATCTTCTTAAGGGACATGTCCACCGTCACCAAACACCAGTGAACCTGCAGATGAACGGGAACCAGAAGAAGATCCTTGGAGAACAAATCCACCTGAAGAGAAAGGAGGAAGGAAAGGGGGTGGGTTAGACCGTCACATGATGATGAGTCCAAAGGGGCGGAGCCTGACCTTCTTGGTCCATCGCTTCACACCCTCGTATCCTTTAGTCATGAGCTGACGATGGAAGAAACTGTTGAGAAAGTGAACCTGGAAGGAGAAACAAACACACATTATTCACTTAAACTGTCGAGGATTATTCTCTTTAAGTTTAAACCAACAACAAAAGACTTTAATCACAGGGGGCGGAGCCACAAACATGTGACTGTATCTGATGTGAGGGTCGCGTGATCAACATTCAGGTCAGCATTGATGATAATGTGTTTTTTCAGTAATTTTGTGTCCATTTCCTGTCCTTTTGTGTGTTTTTCAGTCATTTTGTTACTTGTGTTATGAGTCATTGGGTCTACAAATGTCCTCTTCTATTTTCAGATTCATTTTATGTACTTTTGATTTTTTTTGTATGTTTTTTGGAAGTCATTTTGTGTTTTTTGGTAGTTCTTTTCTGAATAACTGTATTTTGTTGTATTTTTGTATAATCTTATTGGTAATTTTATTTTGTAACATTGTGTGTCATTTTGTGTATTTTCGTAGTTGTTTTCAGATTAATTTTGAGTATTTTTTTTGTTCCTTTGTATAGTTTTATTGTGTATTTTTTGTAGATTTGTATGTTTTTTAAGTCATTTTGTGTATTTTCGTCGTGGTTTTCTGATTAATTTTGTGTACTTAGTATAATTCAATTGTTTATTTTTTGTAATTTTTTGTGTAATTTAATGATTTTTTTTTTATTCATTTTGCATATCTTGTTGTTCTATTGTATAACTTTGTTCATTTTTTCGTATGTTTATTGTGTGGTCGTTTTCTGATGAATTTTGTGTAATGTTATGTTTTGTAATTTTCTATGTTATTTTAAGTAATTGTGTGTATTTTAGTAGATGAATTCAGATACATTTTGTCTATTTTGTTGTTCTTTTGTATAATTTGATTATGCGTTTCTCTGCAAGTTTTTTTCTATTTTTGTGGTCATTTTCTGATTCATTTTATAAATTTTGTATAATTTTATTGTCTGTTGTAATTTTGTATGACTTTTGTAAGTCGTTTTCTGATACACTTTGTGAATTTTGTTGTAATTTTGTATAATTTTGTTGTTCTATTTCTTGGTAATTTTGTATGTTTTTTTTGTCATTTTGTGTATTTTTGTAGTCATCTTTCTTAGTTGTTTTCTGATTAATTTTCTATAATTTTATTGTTCATTTTTGTTTAATTTTATATGTTTTTTGAAGATATTTTGTGTATTTTGTTCCTTTGTACAATTTTGTCGTGCATTTGTTTTTTATTCTTGTAAGTTTTTTTGTTTGTTTTAGGATTCATTTTGTAGTTCTTTTGTATATTTTTTTGTTCTTTTTTTTGGTAATTTTGTATGTTTTTTTAAGGCATTGTGTGTATTTTCTTAGTCATATTTTGTGGTCGTTTTTCTCATTAATTATGTGTATTTTGTTGTTCTTTTTGTACAATTTTATCGTGCATTTTTTTGTACATTTTTTTGTTGTCGTTTCCTGATTAATTTTGTGTATTTTTGCTGTTTGGTTTTGTTTTTTTCTCTAATTGTGTGTAATTTAAAATGACGTTTTACCTTTAATTCACCCGTTGGTGCTGCATTAGTCGACCTATAAACAGGTTCTTATTAAAAGCTTTAACTGACTTACCTTGTGATTGGATGAATCCACAATCAGCTCGCCGTACATATTGATCACCTTAGAGAGCAAGAATTGATCTTTAAAAAAAATCACCTTAAAACATTCAGGTGAACTTCATCATCACCACCTGGTCATTGAGCCAATGCTGATCGGCCAGGGTCAACAAATCGTCCAATCGGAGCGCGTGTTTCCTGTAGCGCACGCAGAAGGGGGGCGTGGCCTTCTGGGCGATCTCGGATTGACATATGTCGACCTCAAACAAGATTTCATCCCTCCTGTAGGGGTAAAAAACCCTCATTAGCTGCTCATCAGTAACGAGTCCAGGTGAAACGTACCGATCGCTGAGGTCAGCGTTATTAAACGTCCTTTTCACGTGCGTCAGGACGTCGTCGCGATGCAGTGGGATGAAACTTCCGTACGTCACGTAGAAGTCAGAGAGGAACTCTAGAGGAGCAACGAGACTAAAGGTTAAAGAGAGGAAGATGATCAGAGCCAGGATGGAGGAGGAGAAAGGATGAGAACCTTTAATGGTGGCGCTGAGCTCTCTGTGAGGGGGCGTGGCCTGGCTCTGACACGCCATGACCTCTGACCTCAACCTTCCTGCTTCAGTTTCCTCATCGTCTTCACTTGTGAGAGCACTACAGGAAGAGACGAGATGACAATGCTTTATCTATTTAGACGAGTTTATTCTCAGAAAATTATTACTTTATTCTCACAAATATATAACTGTTCTAAAAAATATGACCAATCTAATAAAATTGACTATTCTCATAAAAGAATTACATTTTATTTTCATAACAGTATGAAATTTTATTTTCATAACAGTATGAAATTTTATTCTCATAACAGTATGAAATTTTATTCTCATAAAATGATGACTGTTCTAAAAAAATATGACTATTCTAAAAAATATGTGACTATTCTAATAAAACTGACTATTCTCATGAAAATATTACCTTATTCTTATAAAATTATGAATATTCTCAGAAAATTATGACTGTTCCTAAAATTATGACTTTATTCCAATAAAATTAACTTGATTCTCAGAAAATTATAATTTTATTCTCAGAAAATTATAATTTTATTCTCAGAAAATTATAATTTTATTCTCAGAAAATTGTGCCTTTATTCTCATCAAATTTAAGATTTTCATTCTTGTAATATTATGACTATATTTTTAATTATGGCAGTTTGTTCTCATAAAATATTACCTTATTCTGATAAAAGTATGAAAGTTTATTTTCATAAAAATATGACCGTTCTTAAAAACCATTGACTTTATTCTAATAAAATTGACCTTATTCAAATAAAATTGACTTTATTCTAATAAAATTGACTTTACTCTAATAAAATTGAATTTATTCTCGTAAAATAATGACCTGTGAGGGGGCGTGGCCTGGCTCGGAACTGCGGTGACCTCTGATCTTCGTGCTCCAGTTTCCCGTTCGTCTTCACATGTGACGACACTGCACGAAGCGACGAGACGACAACGCTTCAGACGATCCTCCGTCTCACTGAGTTTGAGCTGAGTGTCTGAGCTCTGATTGGTCGGTTCAGGTGAACCATCGGCTGATCTCATTGGTGGGTTAAACCACAGAGGTTTGAGTTTCTTCATCTGCACCTTTAACGCGAGGCAGGGGTCAGAGGTCGGTCTGACGCGTTGTTTCATTCTGAAGTGACATCGTAGCCGGCGCCGCCTCCTCCACAGCTGCTGTTTACATCGAAGGCATGTCTTAAAGAAGAGGCGTGTCTTACAGAGGAGGCGTGTCTTCGCTCTCCTGGACAGAACACACCACACTTTGCTTTCTGCACCTTAAACGTGTGTTATTCTCATAAAATTGAGACTTTATTCTCATTAAATTGTTGACATTCATTCTTGTAAATATTATGACCATTTTTCATGAAATTATAACCTTATTCTCATAAATGTATGACAGTTTATTCTCCTAAAATTATTACCTTTTAATCCTAAAATTGACATTTTATTCTAATAAAATTGACTTTTTAAAAAAAATAAAATCATGACTATTTTCATAAAATGTGACTTTCATTCTTGTAATATTATGACCATATTTTCATTAAATTATGACCTTATTCTCATAAAATTATTTCATTTTATTCTCATAAAATTATGAGTTTATTCTCATAAAATGATTATGTTATTCTCATCAAATGTATGACATTTAATTCTCTAAAAAGGAGGCTATTTAATTCTCATAAAATGTGACTGTCAATTTTGTAATATCTCAATATTTTCATTAAACTATGACCTTATTCTCGTAAAATTAGGAGATTTTATCCTCATAAAATTGTGAGTTTATCCTCATAAAATTATGAGTTTATCCTCATAAAATTATGAAAGTTTATTCTCATAAAATGATGACCTTATTTTCATAAAATTATGACTAAACTCACTTTCCAGGACGTGATTCACAGCTTTCCATTGGATCATCCCTTTGTGTTTGTGGAGCTCCAAAAATCCACAGTCACTGCAATAGAAAGAATAAATGTTACCTAAAAACTAAATCTAGAATAAACATGTCTTCTTGCATATTTCCAAGTTGTAATAGTGATGATAATGTGGTGCAGGTGAGCCAAAAGATGAAGTTTTATCTTATTTATAAAACCTATAGTGTAGCACAAACTAAGAAAGTCACATTTTTAATAGCGATGTAACGATTGATCGTAAGGCAGTTAAAAATCGATTCATAGGTATCACGGTTGATATCGATTTTCTGAAAAATGAATCGCAGTACTTTTTTAACCAGCAGAGGGCGCTATCCACAAGTGTAGGCGGCGGGCGGAGTCTGCTAATACTTTCTTTCTGGCCGCCTTCTACTTTTAAATATGTTAATAAATGATTCATTACCCCTTTAGCACCGAAAGAATATCTGTAATATTACTTGAATATCTGTAAAAGTCACATTTTTCTATTAGCTCTGTCTGCTAGCATAGCTTCTCTTCTTCACTGCAAGATATCTGCATGCCAACCGACCACTGTGTTACCAGCGCCCTCTGCTGGTTCAAAAAACAAATATATGACGTAAATCAGTGTAATCACGGCTTTTTTTTTTTAAAGTCCAATTGTTAAGGCACAAAATACATTTTCAGTTGCACTTTTAAAGGAAAAAGAACTATTATGCAGTTTTGCATTGTTTATTATAGAACCAGAATTTAAATGAATAGGCTTCATTTTCATTTGTATTATTCCTCTATTTATTTCATTCAAGATTTATTTTTAGTTAAATTGCATTGTTTTGAATAGTTTATCTAGGAATTTTTTTGACAATGAAAAATAAAAGGAAAATAATACAGTATTTTCTAGTTTTTTTCCCAAAAAAAAATTTGTCTGCAGTCCCATTTTGTAAAATAAATCGTGAGAGAATCGTATCGTGAACCCAGTATCGTGAATCGAATCGTATCGGAAGTTGAGTGAATCGTTACATCCCTAATTTTTAACGCTCTGTGGATCTAACTCTGTAGATATGGAGACACAGACACTGCAGTCTTTATTCTCATAAAATTATGACTATTTAAAAAAAAATAAAATTATGACATTTTATTCTCATAAAATGATTACTCGATTTTCATACAATTGTGACCTAATTCTCATAAAATGATTTATTTTTTCTAAGGAAATTACGACTTAATTCTCATAAAATCTGGACTTTGTTCTAATTGTTCGGGTCTTAACCAGAACAAAGATGTTAGAACACATTAGTCCAGTTTTAAAGTCTTTACACTGGTTCCCAGTCAGCCTCAGAATAGACTTTAAAGTTCTGCTGCTGGTGTATAAACCTGTGAATGGGTTTGGTCCAGAATACATCAGTGACATGTTAGTCAGGTATGAACCCAGCAGATCTCTCAGATCTATGGACACAGGTCAGATAGTGGAGCCCAGAGCTCACAGTAAACATGGTGATGCTGCTTTTAGTTGTTATGCTGCAAAGAAGTGGAACAAACTGCCAGCAGAGCTGAAGTCAGCATCCAATGTGAACATTTTTAAATCAAAGTTAAAGGCACTTTTTTTCTCTACTGCGTATGATTGAGAGAGAGATTTTCAGTCATGTTGTTGATGTCATGATGATTTTACTGATGATTTTAATTGATTTTACTGACGATTTTAATTGATTTTACTGATGATTTTAAATGTTCTTATTGATTTTAAACATGAATGTTTTATCATGTAAAGCACATTGAGTTGCCTTGAGTATGAAATGCGCTATACAAATAAATTTGCCTTGCCTTGCCTAATATTATTATGACTTTCGTTCTTGTAATATTAGGACCATATTTTAATTACATTTTCATTTTATTCTAATTAAATAATTATGTCATTCTCATAAAATTATAAACTTATTCTCATAAAATGTATGAATTTATTTTCATAAAATTATGATTTTATTCCCATGAAATTATTACTTTTTTCATACAATTCTGACCTTATTCCCGTAAAATGATGACTTTCATTCTTGTAATATTACGACCATGTTTTCATTAAGTTATTACCTTTAATCTCCTAAAATTATGACTTTATTCTCATAAAATAATGACTATCATTCTTGTAATATTATGACCACATTTCAAGAAATTATTAAATTAATATTAAAATTTTGACTTCATGACAATACAATTATTACTTTTATTCTTGTAATAATACAATATTTTCTTTCATAAGATTAAAAATTAATGTCAGTAGTATGATGATTTTTTATTTATTTTTGTGACTTTTGGACTTTGTCATCAAAATATTGTTTCTCAAAAATACTTTTCTGGACGTGAGCATTCTTTTTGAACACAGTCGTACAGATATAACACTTTCTTCAATATTCTGCATAATATTAACACTTTTAAAGAACAGAGGATAAGATAATAAGAGCATTTACCTGTGCAGGTTTAGGGTGGGAAACGACACAGGAATTATATGCGTTTGGTGTGAGTTTAGGATCAAATAAAAGAGTCATGAGTCAAACTCACCGCTTCACTGAAGTTCCTGAGCAGCAAACGTTTGAAAATCAACGTGTTTCCGTCCATAAATCCGCAATAAAAGCTTCTGAAGCTCAGTAATTATACAGTATTCATTTCAACTGACACCTGACCTGAAACCTGCTGCCGGTTAACTGTCGCTCACGACACACGTCATCACGCTGCGGCGAGAGATTTTGTTGTCGTTTTTAAACAAATGAAAACCACATAAATAAATAAATAAATAAATAAATAAATAAATAAATAAATAAATAAATAAATAAATAAATAAATAAATAAATAAATAAATAAATACAAATAATATATACACAGACTGAATTAAAACTCGAGGTCTGGGTTCATTCTTCATCGACAGAAAATAAAAACTAAACTCCAAAATAATGGGAATATTAACAGCAGACAAATTCAAATGTTGTGTATTTTGCTGTATTTTTGTATAATGTTATTGTGCCTTTTTTTGTATGTTTTTTTCTTTTTTTGTATGTGTTTTTGTGGTTGTTTTTTGATTCATTTTGTGTGTTTTTGCTGTTTAGTTTTGTGTTTTATATAATTCTGTGAATTTTCTTTGATTTAAAATGACCTTTATTACAGTTTCTTCACAAAGACTGAACAGAAAATAAAAACTAAATTCCAATAATTTTGGAAATATTAACAACAGACAAATTCTACACTGCTTTTTAAAAAACTTTTTTTTTTTCAAACAAAACTTTAGCAGACAAAACTCAAGAGAACCTAATTTAAATAAATGTTTTCTAATATTTATAATCTGCACAGCCAGATTAAAAGAATCCAGGTTGAAGGAAAAATGTAAGTCTGTGAATATGACAAGCATTTATTATCATCATTTTAATCCTAGTACAAATGATGTTTTTAATAGCATCACTAGCTTAAGGGGATATGCTACGAAGCGAAATTACCTCTTATTGCGCTAACTTCCGGGATTTAATTAGTGTGTGCTGTCCTACGAAGCTCACGAACATCTTACAGAGCTAAATCACCATGGTAACTTAAGCTGAACGACTAACCTGGTTTTGTTCTGGCTCGGAGCTTAGCGAGTACTAAAACCTAGCTTTAATATCATAATAAATCACACGCTTTTACGCATTAACAGTGTCAGCAGCTTCCTGCCTGTGTTCTTTCATTCCTGCCTTTTCTGTAACAACACTGTTGTTTTTGGTCTGAATTATGGATTTGAATGATTCATCATTTTAAACTTAAGCAACACCTAACCTGGTCGGGACCAAGTTATGAAGTGGATCAGATCTGAGCGAGTATAAAAGCTCTGCCTCCTGTCATCATGGATTTAAATTCATTATATTTGTTTAAGATGATAAGATGTTCCTCCATTCATTATAAAGACGCTCACTCTGCCAGGTTCTTCATTGATTGGTCAGATGCTGCAATCTCCACCCCTTTTATGGGAGCGCGCACGTACCGAGGCTGAAAACACTTGGCTTAAATTAGCATGTTGTTATCGACCTTCGTAGGACAGCTTCTCCCAGACAGGGAAGGTTTGGTTAGGTGAAGCCCGCTAACAGAGATTAATCCAGAATATAATTATCAAGTTTCGTTGCATGGCTCCGTAAAACACACAAAACAACAAAAATTCACAAAATGACTCCAAAAACACAAAACCGATGTTGTTTCCTGTGTTAAATATGTGTTAATAGTTGTTATATCACAGTAATCCTGTAATTTATCAGCGTTACCAGTGTCCTCAGACGACTTTTAAGAGAATAGTAAATTGCCGTCGTGCTCAAACACTGGTGTGTAGTGTTGCATTAAATCAAACAGTGCAGCAGGATGTCTTTCAACATCACTTTATTGATCTAACGAAAGCTTAGAAAACATTCAATCAGATCAGAAGCTAACTGCTAGTTTAAACCTGCTGCTGACCTGAAAGGACATCAGATGTGCACAGAGAGGAAAGAGCAAAAGTCGCCTCAGTAAACATCGACTGTGTCCACCAAAAGTGTCTGTACAGCATCACGTCTGATAGCATTAGCAGTCGTCTGTTAGCATCACGTCTGTTATTAGCAGTCGTCTGTTAGCAATATGTCTGTTAGCAGTGTTCTTACCTATGCTAGATTATTATAGGCAGTGGCTATTCGTGCGGTTGCCGTATCAATATACTGTCATTCTATCTGTACGCAGCGCCCCATTTGGCCAGTTTAGGTCATGTGACTAAGACTAAACCTTACCCTAAACCCAACCCTAACTCTAACCCTAAAAATTGTTGCGATATTGGGTTATAACCTAATCTAACCCTAGACGCTACATACATGTACTTCGGTAACCGTACCAATAGCACCGGGGGTTGTCCGTACGGCAACCGCACAAATGGACACTTTCATTATTATAATAATATCCACCACTTCCTGTTTATGGGTACAACTTCCTGATCTAAGATAATGTCATTTTTTTTTACCCTGAATCACCTCAATATATACTATACATCAGTGATGGACATTTTCCTTTCATTTCAATGTATTTTGTAGTTGTTTTGTGTGTTTTTGAAGTCACTGTTTGTATTTTTTGTTGTTGTTTGATATATTTGTCTGTCATTTTGCATATCTATGTTGTGTTGTGTGTCTGAAAAGTAATTGTGTGTATTGTTCTTTGTCTTCTATGCAATATCCCGTCATTTTGTTTATTTTTGTGTATTTTGTCTTAATTTTTTGTGCTTTTGGAGTCATTTTGTGCATTTCTGGTGCCATTTTTTGTATTTTGCCAGTCACGTTGTAAAGCGGTTATTTGTGTTGTTTTGTTGGAAGTCAGACATTTAGTATATTTTTGGCAGACATTTTGTATATTATCCATCCTTTTGAATATTTAAGTGTGTTTTGGAAGTCTTTTTGTGCATTTTTCTTGACATTCTATGTATTTTCCTGTCGTTTTGTGTATTTTTGAAGTCTTTTTGTATATTTTTGGTTGTAAGTTTTTATATTTTAATGTATTTTTTTTTAATCATTTAGAGTTTTTTTGTCATTTTGTGCTTTTTTGGTGCCATTTTAAGTATTCATTTGTGTTATAGAAGTCGATGCGTGTACTATTGTTGTTTTGTGTGTTTTTGCAGTCATTTTGTGTATTTTTTTGTGGGTCAATTAGTATATTTTTAATTGAAATTTTCCTAATTTTTCTGCAGTTTATTGTACTTTTGTAGTTTTTAGAGCTATTGTGTATATTTTTAGTTGTAATTTTGTATAATTTTCCTGTTTTTTTGTGAACTTTTGTTCCATATGATTTGAACCCACTCACCCTGAGCTTGTAGACTTGGTCAGATTCCATTTGTTTTGGCACTTTTCCTGCTAGTGACGCAGGACTCAGTGTTTACATTTCAGACACATGTTCTGCTCCTGCTCAGACTCTCCTGCTAATATCTGGGATGATCTGGGATGATTTCAGAGGCAGAAATGAAGGTCCTGATGAGTGTTGTGTTTGTGGGGCTGGTGCTGAGTGGAGCTGGGGCCCAGGTAAACGTTCTCAGGCCCCTGTGTGACTCCCCAGAGGCCGAGGAGGCGGCTCTGCTGGTCCAGGACTATCTAAACGCTCAGCACATGCACGGATACAAGTACGTCCTGAACAGGATAGAGGACATCAAGATCTACACTCAGGTACACACGAATACCCACGGGGTACCCAATGTAAAAACTCTGTCACTATTTCATAGCGACATATTTTGAACATTTAGCTCATTTTTCTTTCAGTCAAGATAAATTCATTTAAAAAAAAAAAACATGTTCTATATCATTGTTAAAAATGTGAAAACATGAAAAATAAATCTAAATGTAAATGTCAAATCTAAATGTAACAGGTAGAGCCATTTAGCAAATTAAATATATATTTATTGACTCTGGGAATATGGAATGAATGAAAAGTCTGAATTATATGTATTCAAACTTATATACTTATATATATATATATATATATATATATATATTCAAACTTCCATATATATATTCAGACTTTCATATTTACATTCAAACTATATATATATATATATATATATATATATATATATATATAGTCAGATTTTAATATATTTAAACTTTTGTTATACAAATTCAAACTTCCATATATATATTCAGACATTCATTTATATATTTACACCTTTTATATATATATATATATATATATATATATATAGTCAGACTTTTCATTCATTCCATATATTCCAAGAGTCAATAAATATAAATCTAATTTCCTAAACGGCTTACCATTATACATATATACATATATAAAATAGCCATCTATTTGTTTTGAGTATAAATATATAACATAAATAAAATATACACACACTGATAAACAGAATACATGTATATATGTACACCTATATTCAGTATAACTTAAAAAGAGGTCAAGCTCATTTAATCCCCTTCTCCAATATTCAATAATCTCACTTTATAACCAAGCTGCATCCTCAGTCTTTATGTTTGTATGAGTTACTTTTTTTCAAAATAAAATACCTAACAATATATTTAAATGCTGTTTTTTTTGTAGGCGGATGGAAACAGCACGTATTTACTGGAGCTGGACCTGCTGGAGACCGAGTGCCACGTGTTGGACCCCACGCCTGTGTCCAACTGCTCAGTGAGGCGCAAAATAGTGACGGTGAGAACATAGAAACTCAACCTAAACACTGTTCTAAACAGTTTAAGTTTTATTTTCAGCTGTAATGTGTTCCTATGTGACTGTTACTGTTTGGTTTCCCAGGCCGTAGAAGGAGACTGTGATGTGGTGCTGAAGAAGGTCTCTGGAGCTTTGATGGTCACAGACTACAAGTGTAAGACAGAAGGTAACATCACTGGTTTACTATGTGTGTGAATGTGTGTGTGAACGTGTGTGTGAACGTGAGTGTGAACGTGTGTGTGAACATGAGTGTAAACGTGTGTGAATGTGTGTGTGAACATGAGTGTGAACGTGTGTGTGAACGTGAGTGTGAACGTGTGTGTGAACATGTGTGAATGTGTGTGTGAACATGAGTGTGAACGTGTGTGTGAACGTGAGTGTGAACGTGTGTGTGAACATGAGTGTAAACGTGTGTGAATGTGTGTGTGAACATGAGTGTGAATGTGTGTGTGCAACGTGTGTGAACATGAGTGTGAACATGAGTGTGAACGTGTGTGTGAACGTGAGTGTGAACATGTGTGTGAACATTAGTGTGAACGTGTGTGTGAACGTGTGTGTGAACGTGTGTGTGAACATTAGTGTGAACGTGTGTGTGAACGTGTGTGTGAACGTGTGTGTGAACATTAGTGTGAACGTGTGTGTGAACGTGTGTGTGAACATGTGTGTGAACATTAGTGTGAACGTGTGTGTGAACGTGTGTGTGAACATGTGTGAATGTGTGTGTGAACATGAGTGTGAATGTGTGTGTGCCACGTGTCTGAACATGAGTGTGAACATGAGTGTGAACGTGTGTGTGAACGTGAGTGTGAACGTGTGTGTGAACATGTGTGTGAACATGTGTGTGAACGTGTGTGTGAACATGTGTGTGAACATTAGTGTGAACGTGTGTGTGAACATTAGTGTGAACGTGTGTGTGAACATGTGTGTGAACATTAGTGTGAACGTGTGTGTGAACGTGTGTGTGAACATTAGTGTGAACGTGTGTGTGAACATTAGTGTGAACGTGTGTGTGAACATGTGTGTGAACATTAGTGTGAACGTGTATGTAAATGTGTGTGTGAACATGTGTGTGAACATGAGTGTGAACGTGTGTGAATGTGTGTGTGAATGTGTGTGTGAACATGTGTGTGAACATGAGTGTAAACGTGTGTGAATGTGTGTGTGAACATGAGTGTGAACGTGTGTGTAAACGTGTGTGTGAACGTGTGTCTGAACATGAGTGTGAACATTAGTGTGAATGTGTGTGTGAATGTGTGTGTGAACATGAGTGTGAACGTGTGTGTGTGATGTTTTCTATGTGTAACAGAATCCAGAGAGGACAACTGTGTGGGGTGTCACTCTCTACTTCCTTTGAACCACACCTCAGCTCTGGAATTTGTTCACATTTCACTGGAAACATTCAACAATAGGACGAAGAATGAAACATTCCTTCTCCACGAGGTTGGAAGGTTGTCCTCACGGGTCAGTATGTATCTGCCACGCACAAAAAACCCCAAAACACCCAAAAAAAATGACAAAATTGACAGAATAATATAGAAAATGACAGAATTATATGTAGAATGACAACAACAAAAACACAAAAGAAAAACAAAAATTCACAGTATATAAGTATAGGAAAATAATAAAACATTTAATTCAATATATTTTTGATCCACATTTGGAAAATTCCAAAATATACAAAAATTCTCCAAAAACACACAAAAGAACAACATATGCTCACAAAAATACAGGAACATATACAGCATTTAATTCAGTATATTTTTGATCCAGAGAGCAGCTGGACTATGAAGAGAGATATAAACACGTTCAGTTAATTGAGGTGGTTTCAGACAGACTAGTCTAACGACGGGGTACATTACAGCGTCAGAACAATTACAATCACAGAGAAACTGTGTAGAGCAATTCACGTCACAATTCAGACCAAAAACAATACTGTTGCTGCAGAAAAAAGCAGGAAGGAAAGAACACAGACAGGAAGCTGCTGACACTGTTAATGCGTAAAAGTGTGACATCATCAATATTATTTAATGGGATGATAAACGAACACTGGATAGGTGGTACTTCAGTACTTCCTCAGATCTGATCCACTTCATGACCTGGTCCAGTTACCATGGTGATTAAGCTCCATAAGATGTTAGTGAGTTTTGTAGGACAGCACACACCGATTAAATTAGCGTGACAAGAGGAAATGCAGCATTGTAGTACAGGACTACTGTGATCATGTTTGCCCATCTCTCTATCCCTGTTGTAACACTGACTCCGCCCCCTTTACAGATTGTGTCTGGAGGCCTAGCGTACAAGGCAGAGTATGTTGTTGTTGAGGGAAACTGCACAGATGAACCCTGCGTGCCCCTGAATGATGTCAAGGCGGTAATTTCACCAAAACCAATGAATGAGTGCTTTTAAAAAAAAAAAGATTCAATTAGAAAATATATTGTACGTAAGCAGATTAGAGCCATTTTTAATGGAGAAAATTATTTTGGATAAATCAAGAATTAAGTTAAATGTTAAGATTAAAGTCTAAATTTCGAAAATAAACTCAAAATACAATATCATGACGAAAGTCAACGGTTTGCTAATCAAGTCAAATCTACAGAGGCTGACGAGGGCCAATTCACCATATGACAACAGTCTCAATTTATGTTTATGAGATAAAAGAAATAAACTGTTATTAAACCCAACTTTGGTGTAAAGTTTCACGCATTCATTGATCTACAGCCACGATCTGCTGTTTGTTGTCATATATGGTGAATTGGCCCTCTTCAGCTTCCATAGATCCCATAGACATTTCGACTTTACGCTCAACATAACTTTATTTTTGATTTGCCCAAAATTATTTTGCCCATCAAAACTGTCCCTAATCCTCTTCTGTAGTATTGGAATAGAACAGATGGAGAACTTCTAGTCTTTAATAGATTTTCAATCAGCAGGCTCGTGGTCTCTGCACTGCCAGGGGCTCCAACCTCCAGCACACAGTCGACTGCAAGATGTTTCCTTCGCTGGTAAAACACTACATGCTTCTTCTTCTTTAGGAAAATAACGCTATGATCAACAGCATGTGTCAACCCTTTTTTCCAGGTGCCCAGTCATGACACCAACAGCACTGCAGCCGTGGTTCACACTCACGCGCACACTGGCAACCTGACACACACACACACACACAGGCCTGGCCTGAGGCACCACAAGCTCCCGTCTGTCCACGGCCCCGAGCTCATTAGCCTGTTCTCATCTGAGTCAGATGAGTCTGAGGAAATGCTACCAGTAGCAGCACCCACTGGTGTCCAACAACCAGCAGCACCTACTGGTGTCCAACAACCAGCAGCACCTACTGGTGTCCCAGTAGTAAAATCAGTAGCTGGTCCAGATCCTGCTCCTATGGCCAGTGATTCCAGTTCAGCTGCAGACGAGTCTGAGAGCATGCAGGTTCCCGTCCATTTCAAAAGAGACCTGTCTGCGGTCCTTCATGCTGCGTCGCCCAATGTCCCAGAAACTCTCACTGATCCAGTTTTAATGAAACCCGTTTGTCCAGGAAGAGTTCGGTTCTTTTAAGAGTCAGGATCTCTTTAAGTCACGTGTGTCAAACTTAGGCTCAGGAGCCAAATCTGGTCCTTTAGAACAGGGGTTCTCAACCTTGGAGTGGCAAGACTGCACTGGGAGGGGGTCGTCAGTTGACTTTAAGAAACCAAGAAAATATTTTTTTTTTTGACAATTTGAGCCCATTTTTGCTTATTTTTACCCCTTTTCTGCCACTACTCCAAACTTGCCATATTTGAACCTATTTTCATCACTCTTTGCCATATTTTTGCTTCTTTTACTGCATTTCTCCCACTTCATCAAATTTCAATACCTTTCCTGTAAATTTTTCCACTTTCAAGACATTTTCGGCACTTTATAAACTCTTTCCACCAAATGTCACATATGTTGACCCATTATTGCCACTTTTAACCTCTTTTCACCATATTTCGCAGACTGAACAGGTTGAGAACCACTGCTTTGAGCATCCAATGTAAAAAGTAAAAGTGACAGAAAACATGAATTATCAACTAATTCAGATTTTCATGCTTATATCACATGATGGCAGCCATTCTTTTCATCTGAAATTGTTGAAATCCTGCTTGGTCCTCAAAATATTCCACAAAATATCCCCAAATTAAATAAAAATCAATCACAAAATGAAGCAAATCAAAGGGAAGTTCCTACAGGGACTGATTTTGTCGCTGCCTTACATACTTTACATATCATTTATACGTGGCAGTCGAAACCAGGGCACACTCATGTAGAAATTACTAGTTTTCCCTCCTAAAATCTGCGGCTCAGTTCAGATCAAATTGCTCCATGTTTGGCCTCTGAACGTAAATTAACTTGACATTCCTGATCTATTTTTCCCTTTGCAGATTATGTTATAGGCAGATAAAAAGAACCAAACATTTAATTAAAACCTGCTAGAAATCTATATAAGATGGAACATTGCTGAATAAAAGTCTTTCACTGGGATACAAAACTGTTTAAATGTGTCCAACAATCTTTTCATAGATCCATGTAATAAGGAAATGCTCATGTTGTGCTTTAGAACACACACACACACACACACACAAGCATTGATGAATGAACAAGTTCTAGTTAGTATTTAACAGAAGAGGTCAAAGTTTGAGGATCACCGTTTCAGGGAAAGGCAAATAAAATAAGCAAGACAAATAGTTCAGAGGAAAAACAAGTCTAGAGTCAATAAAAGCAGAATGAAAGCCTCCGATGCACAAATGACAGTTAATGAAAAAGTGCCTCATTCAACAATCTGTGCAAAACATCTCACTAATAGTCAATAATTATCAGTCTGTTTTCAGCAAAAATGAAAGGTTTGGGGGGTTTTGTTACTTTATAAAAACAAATGTAATCAATCAATCTTTTATTTGTATAGCGCCAAATCATAACCAATGGTATCTCAAGACACTTTACAGTAGAGCAGTCTTAAGGACGGACTCTTCATTTTATGGATACACACATATGCATATATACACATACATATGTATCCCACACCCAACATGAATTCATGTACTAGAGTACTATTAGGTATTGTTGATTCATGTCGGTTCAGATCAACTCCTGAAATTTTAGTCCAAGTATTTTAGTTTTTTGTAAATATAAAAATGCCCTCTGAGGGTTGAAATCAGGCTGTTACATTTAAATTGTACTATTCACTAAGAATGGAGATTTGGGACATTTTGATGGCTTCTTACATCAAACCAGCACTGTTGGCTCCGCCCCTTCCATAATAACTATCACTTGTGGACTACAATCTGTTGAGTAGGTCAGATGGAGAGATTTGCAAACAGAAGTATCTAGAGTAGAGCGATTAAACCCTGAGGTTTTGGCTGGAAATTTGATAAATACCTTGATTATGGGGGTGGCTCCTGGAGCCATTAAGACACACCCAGTCTATATTATACCATCTCTAAAAAAAAAAAAAAAAACAATTTATGCTATGCTAACTAGCTACTCATTACAACTTAATTTACACCTCTCTCAATCCAACATACGAGCAACAGATTGCAGAGTCCACAGGTGATAGTTTTTATGGAAGGGGTGGAGCCAACAGTGGTGGTTCACAAACCTTTGTCAGCCAATAGCAAAATTTCATTGTAATGGTCAGGTTTCAACCCATAGAGGGCAGTCACTTATATTTTTACAACAAAATACACCAAATTAAAATACTTTAACTAAAATGTCCAAAGTTGGACAAGAATTAAACACTACTTCATACCAAACCTTGAATTAATGTCCATCTCAAATAGGAAGTCACACCTTCTCGTTTTGGTGGCCCTGGAAATGCTTTGGTAGCTGAGTGACAGTGGCAAAAGGTGAGCCCTCGGTGCCTTTAAATAACTGGAACCAGTGACTCAGGGAAGGAAAATCAACAGAAAACCACCGGTTCTCCAGGTCCAAGGGGGTTGTGCTTGGGGCTACCAACCACAACAGAAACCTATACAACAGCTTTCGTTACACTTCTAGAATATTTAAGAGTAACTCGTGACAATTGAATTAATGAAGCTTGGATGTTGGTTTTACTCATTTATTCAAAAAAACTATAGTTTATCGATGCTTCTCACTTCCGGGTTCTGCCAACGGGGCTTGGTTCAATCCTGCACAAGATATATGAAAACAAGGTTAAAAGGTTCAATAAACAAAACCTCTGTCAGTTATGATTCACCCATCACTCACTGACCTGCGATCACGTTCCGCCTTTGAACCGTCTTTCCCAGGACTTCAGGTGGAACACTTTGTCCAGGGCCAGACGACAGCAGGGATTGCCAAAAGTCCTTCTGTGACTCTGGGTGTTCAACTTTCAGCTGATCTTGGGGTTTTATCACAATCTGACGCCTGTTGGAGGGAGGGGAATGTGCACCCCCGTCATTCCTCGGCATGTAATGGACATTACCCAGAACTGGATCTGAGTTTTCCCCTCCTAACCAATTAGAATGGGAGATCTGTGTCTGCGCTATATTTGAATTCTTATCTTTTGGAGTTGCATTCCTGTGATTCCTGCCCAGATTTTGTGCAACTTTGTGCAAATCATGTACAATGTCCCTGAAAGACTTTAAAGAATCATTGAAACTAAGGTGTTGCGAACCTGGCGGGATGTGTTGTTGCACTGCAAAACTCTTCTTTTCAGAGTAAAAGTCCAGCTTCTGAATATGTTTAGAGGCGTTCTTTTTGGAGTCACTCACAGGTGACTTCAGTTTGGAGTTGTTTGTATCAACAGCAACAGGAGAATCTTGCAGCATACTGTACGGAACCAGAAACCGATCATGCCCAGGTTGATTGTCCAGATGCGTCAAGCTTTGAAGGTCACTGGGTTTTTTGTTGAATGTTTGTTTGATGGCAGTGGGTTTGTTCCTCTGCTTCTGCAAATATTGGTCAATAAAAAGCAACACATCGGGACTAGTTGCGCCTTCGTGGTGCAGGGCGTGTTTGGGCTTTGGGAAGGGAACGTTTTGAGCTTCTTGTTCCACAATCGGATTTAATGGAAGCGGATCCGAGGCCAGGGGTGGGGACATCACAAAAGGTTGTTGACTTTTGTACTGGTGATGTTGTGGCGAGTACATCCAGTGTCGATACAACGAATCAGGTTGAAAATAAGGAAACACAGGCATATTCACATTTTCACTCATGCTCAAATTATTCATTGGCCAAGTTGGAGGGTAGCCCTCTGGTGGATATTGTTGCTGCATATCGCCAGGTGGAAGGGGGAGATACAGAACGGGCAGAGAGGGGGAGGTTGTAGTCGATGTCTTTACCTCAGACTCCTTTAGAGGAACCGGAGACCCCAAACCGTCGCCTGTGTCAGAATATACAACTGGATGGAGAACGAGCGGGTTCACATAGAAAGCCGGAGCTTCTTTACTCTCAGTGAAAACAGGAAAAACCTGATGAAGGTGTTGATGAAATGCAATTTGCGGGCAGCAGTTGGGAAATCCAGTGGGACAAAACTGGGAACAGGGAACATACTGCACAGGAACTGGGCTCTGTGGGGAGTCTGGGTCACTTACAGGAGGAAAAGGAGGAGGAACTGGTTGGTGCGTGATAATGACTAAATATGCTGCTGGGCTTTGGGGCTGCTGAGGAACATGTGGGTGATAGGTTTGCTCCTGCTGGGTTCTCCTAGTCTCAAGCTTCTCTGTAGGAATTATTCCATTTCTGTCATTTGTTCCCTTGGAGTGATCACATGGTCTCTGGACTTGTCTTGTTGGAGAATTCCCTTTTGGCTGATTCTCAGAGGTTAGTGTTGGGTACGAGTGTGTCGGTTGATGCAATTGGACCTCCAGATGTTCACCTTTGTGTGAGCGAGGATTAACAATAGAGGTCTCAGACGGCTGAACTTCAGGCTTTGGTTTTCGGTAGGATGAATGCAATAGAGGACGGACATGGCCCTGAGAAATTTCCACTTCAGACTTCCCAACGGGTTGAACATTAGTCTGAAATGGCTGCAGAACTTGTCTTTGAGGAAACGCTGGTTGTGAAAAAGTGGATTCTTGATCCCATGCCTTTGGCTTTATGGGATAGTGAACTCCATTGGGGGCCTGATTCTGAGGTGCTAGAAAAGTAGTGGGTTCTATCGGTGACTCTTGTTGGGGGTAGAAAGGGTAGGACTGGTGGTGCGCTGGGCCGTTAGCAGCCTCGGGTTGCAGTGCCTGTGTGTTCTCCTTTACAGCCGGCATCTCAGAAAATGTATCCCTAGGTTCAGGATTTACAGGTGATTTTTCAGGGTACTGACGGTGAGGTAAAGGAACTTCCAAAGGAGAGGGATGTGGTGCTTGTTGGGGATGGTAGAAAAGAAAATGGGCAACTTGTTGTTCTGGACCTGCAGGGATTGTTGCAGGCACGTCGACAGATTTCTGCGGTAGAACCGGTGGGTGAAAGTGTTCCCCTGAGTTATCCGATGGCAGATTATAAGTTGGTGGAGATTCTGGTGGCGGAGGCAGAAAAGGAAAATGGTAAAACATTTGCCCTCGTGGGTCTTGAATAGCTTGAATGGTTGGCATCATTGTCGATAAAGAACTTTTGGAAAGCTCGGTGGGTGGGCTGTCATGAGCTAAAGACTTTGAGTCGAGGAAACGCGGGTGAAAAATATAGTACGCCAAATGAGAGCGACCGCCGTTCTGCTGCGTCGGGCTTGGGTTTTCGTTCTGCATCAATGGTTTTTGAAGAAAGTTCTCAGGAATCTGGGATGCATCTAGCTGTTGGTGAGTTGGATAAGAGGTACGACCTAAACCAGGGTTGGATGGAGCAGTGAGGTTTTTTCTGACTTGAGGCGGAGCTACCAACAGCGACGGACATGTGATCTTTGTTTCTCCGTCACCAGAGAGCTCCAGCGTATACAATTCATCCTAAAACACAAAAACCTCAGCGTTGTATAATTACAGGGGGCTCAATTGTACAATCAGCTTACCTTTTTGTCGATACAGGGCACGTAATGAATAGAGATGACCACACCCTCGGGATGCTCAATTACACTGAACCGACATCTATGGGAAGCCTTCAGAAGTGGCTCCCAGTTCCCATTCACTGCAAAATCAAACACATGCAAGGTTACAAACAATGGAATTATTTAATATCTACATAACCTTTAAAGTCTCAACCTAAATCTTCATCGTCATAAAGGGTAACAAAACCCCAAAAATCACTTTTTTCTGCTGAAAATAAATGTTTGTGTTAGAAGTAGTTTGGAGTTTGACTCTTGCCAACTCTTGACATTTTAGTCAAACAATGACTCCAAAAAGTCAAAAGAAGAACAAAAATAGACAAAATGAAAAAGATACACACAAAAATGCCTAAAAAAAAAAAAACACTCAAGAATGACTACAAAAATGTGCAAAATGACAAATATACACAAGACAAGTGACAAATTACAACAAAAAATAACCAGAAAAACATGAAATTAGAGAATATTTTAAATACCAAAAACTCTATTGTTTCCTGTGTTAATGCTCAGTTTGGTTATTCTAATGCTGATAGGAATGTTGATCATGTGACCCTCAGATCAGATACAATCACATTGTGATAAAGGTAGCGTCTCAATGCTATTGCGAGCTACAAACTCTGCGTAGCTCTGGCAGTTGCTTATAAACAACTGCCTGATGCACAAAAGAAAAGCAGAAGCTGCTCACATGCATCTAAACTCACCGTGAACTTTAATCCTGGAGGCGGCGATGTTCCACTCCGTGGTCACCACCATGCCCTCAGCGTGGCAGGTGACCATTGGAGGGTTGGACGACAGTTGTTTGATCACAGGACATGAGACCCTCAGAGGTAACCCCCACCAGCGCAGCGGGAGAACATAGCTGTCTGCCTACCACCATCGACACAAACCCAAAACATGTCAACACACCAACTGACCTCAGATCAGGACGCCTCACCTCATGAGCAACGAAGCAGCCATCGTACGGTGCTACCAACACCAAGTTACTGTGCGTTGACTGGATGTCGTAACCACAACTGGACGGCAATTTGGACAAGGGCAGCGGGGGCAACCGATAACCTGAAGAATACAGTTCAAAATTATTATTTGTTTAATCCTAGTATAATCCTCATTACTAACACATTTTACCCTTGAAGTCAATCTGACTGCAGGCATATTTGGGATTTTGGTGGCAACACTTGCCAACCACCAATATTAGTGCGTATTCCAGCGTTTTCAGTGATAATTTGGTTAATCCTCCTATTATCCACAAATATTACTAACTTTTTTTTTACCCTTGGGGTCAATCTGACCTCTTGGAAATTTGCCTCCAGAAAAATAATTTCCAGAAAACTGTTGACCAAGTTTTTGTGTCAGGCACTTTATTTGTTGAATACATAAGTAAGGTTTTGATAATGAAACCATGACCTGTTCTCTAGCGCCACCATCAGGAGAAACTTGAATCAGAATTCATTTATATCCAAATTTTTTCAAATTTACTGACAACATTAATGACCGCAAAAGTATGAACCCTATTGTTGTGGTGATGACCTTTGACCTTTCCTGCATCACCACAATCAGGTCAAAGTTTCATTCAAATCAATCAATATCATGAAAGTGTTGTGTGTACCCATCAAATTAGGAAAAGTCATAAAATATGAAGCAAAAAAAAAAAAAAACTAAGGATAATAGGAGTGTTGGAATTAGGGTTGGGCATTGTTTAGATTTTAACGATTCCGATCCTTCTTATAAACGATTCCGATTCTTTGAGTTGTGCAGGTAAACCGGTCACAGATTTCACAGGAGAATTTTTTCATTTGCAAAAGCCTTTACACGGGCCATTTTTATTCATTCACTTACTTGATACAATTTATTTTGGTTCCCATACTGTAACTAGGGTATTCAATTACAAGGGTCCCCAACTGTAAAACTGAAACTTGCAGAAATAACACTACAAGTTGGCAGCAGAAACAAAGAGCTGCAGCCCAGGTAGATGTGAAACAAAACAAAACAAACTGGAGCAGTCATGTGAGAAAATCAACCAACAGTTCTAGTTGAGGAAGATTATTATTATTCTGGCAACTAGGTCCTGCAAGACGAGTCGCTCAAAGTTGAAAAATGTGAACTTTAAGCGTCACTGTCTGTTATCGCCGAGGCTCCCGCTACAGTGTGACGGCTACAGCGCAGGTTTGCAGCCAGGACCTCTTGAATTCACCAGGGAAAAATTAAAGGAGTTAACTTTTTGAATAAGCCTACATTCTGGGTGAACTCATCCTTTAGTAAGTCGGTAAGTTGATCACTTCTCCGGCGCTGTACAGCCGGAAAAGTGATCAACTCTCTCTTCCCAGCGATAAAGTGAGGGAGTGACCCTAACCCTAAGAGTGCCACTATGTTCAAGCGACTCATTACGGGCGATTGAAGTGACTGCAGTCGTTACAGTTGCGTTCGGCGTGAACGCACCTTTATAAAAACCCAGATCAAGCCAGGCGGAGTAATTCAAGCCGCGGAAACAAACTAGTGCGGGCATTAGGGAACTGAAAAAATTATCGAAATTCAAACATCTTTGTAACAGTTCCAGAACCGGACGTTAGGAGCCGGTTCTCAGTGCCCAACATTAGTTGGAATACATCACATTTATTAGCTCCATTGAAGGAGAAACACGTACCTCTGTCCACGAAGATGAGTGGGGTGGAAGCAGCATCGTGAAGCTGTAGCATAATGGAATCCACTGTACATTCAACCTTTGGCTCCAACTGAAGAAGTCTTTGTACGGTCGCCATGTCCTGCATCGGTCGATTCATTTGGCCAGTTTGTTGTGTTGGTCTCGCCCACTCACCTTAAAGAATACAACATGTTTAAAATGTTACTAAAATCCCTGAAAGTAGTGAGGTTGATTATCAGAGTTACGCAGACGACTAAATCTATCATTGAACCCAGATGACTATGGTCCCATGAAGCAGAGCTTCTCAACCCTAGGGTCAGGACCACATTTAGGGTGGCAAGACACTTAAAAGGTAGCCAAATGCCTTAAAAAATACCTTTTTTCTGCAACTACACCAAACTTGCCATATTGTCACCCATTTTCATCACTTTTTATTGCCATATTTTGGCTTTTTTGCTACATTACTCTTTTCTGCTACTTTTTCCAATCAAATTTCAATGTCTTTTGTGCATTATTTCTAATTACAATTCATTTTCAGCACTTATAAACCCTTTCCACAACTTTTTTTCCCCACCTAATGATACAAATGTTGACCCATTGCCACATTGAATCTCTTTTCACCTTATTTCATGCTTATTTTTGACAATTTAACCACATTCACAATTTGTCATGCCCATCAATTGCCAGTTTAAACTAATTGTTCCTAATTTTTTCTGCCACTTTTAAGCTAAAATTGACACTTTGAACCCTTTTTACCGCTGTGTGTTTTGCCCACTGTAATTTGCTGTAACTTTTAACCTATTTTTGTGGTTTTTAAAATCCCATTTCACCTCCTTTATTATTTTTCTTCATTTTGAACCCATTTTATTTCTGGTTAAAATGAGGATTTACAGCTTTAAGATGACTACATACTATGGCCTAAATAATACTAAACTGGATAACAGTGGCTATTATCCAGATCAATAAATAAATGTGGTCTATCACAGATTCATAGATAATCATTTTGCATTTTTAATCATGTAAAGCACATTGAATTGCCTTGGGTATGAAACGTACTATACAAATACATTCCTTGCCAACATCTCCTTACAGAGTTTCTAGTTTCAAACACATACCCATGTCTGCTTGGACATCTGCTCCAACATCCAGGAAGTCCGTCCTGGTTCCATTGGTACCACCTTGTTGGTTCTGGTTCTGCCCTATTAGAAGCCTCCCGTGATGCTGAAGAAGAGTTCCCTGGGCTTGTTTATGACTTGGATTCGAGCTTTCCTTCAGATTATCCAGGGCCTGAAGCCCCGCTACACTCGCACAATGGCACAGTGAGATAGCACACGCAAAAAGTCCCAAACGCAGAAGATTCTGTCTGCCCTTGGACTCTTTGCACGCCATTGATTTAAAGACAAAAAGAAAGCAGCTCTGCACACAGGCAAATGGCCTCAGCACTGTGTGCCACAAGAGCAGAGATTTTTTTTACCACTTTACATAGATTTAGCAGAGTTCCTTCTGCTGCTGATCACGTCTGATTAGACACCTGAGGACTGCAGGTGGAGGCAATCAGTCAGAAGAACAGCTCTAGCTCAACCTCTCTCTGCTTCATTATAGGTAATGTGAGACTTCTACATGTTTACCAAATCATACAAATCAATCTTTCTCACACATATGTCAATGTTAAATCTAAATATGAAATTGAAATCTAAATGTTAGATATTCAATCTAACGCAATACAAAGATAATGAAGTTTGATTGTATTCATGTTGTGTGAACAGTTAGATTCGATGTTACTTACCCCTGTGGTATTCCGTCTACCTTGTTACTTACCATTGTTGGTATTCAAAAATCATTGTTACCTGTGGTAATATCTGTATAATATGAGTCAGTATGTAGGTGTAGTTTTAATAACTATATTATTGTTTCTTAAAGAAAATTTTTTTTAAAGGAAGCAGGTATTTTGTTAATATTAATTATTTGCTAGCCTACACTTTTGTTTTCATCTTGACACACTTTTCGCTTGAAATAAAAAAAATGACAAAAAATAAAATAAAAATCTCAATGTTAAATCTAAATGTTAATTCTAAATATCTAATCTATATTGAAATGTTAAATCTAAATCTAAATGTCACTGGCGAAACTAAATATTTACCTAACTAATATGCAAATTCATCAGAAGTACCAAAATAAAAACAAATTTAGAATGGCTTTTCTGTTTAGATTTAATATTTAGATTTAACATTGACATATTTTTACGAGAAAAGTAAATATCACAAATTGCAAAATATTGCTGTAAATCTAGTCAAAAGTAACATAAAAAAGGTTACTTCCTAAATGTTTTCTTTAATTTATTCTGTTATTCAAAGTGTCAAAATGTCATGTGGTGCAAAAATTCCTAATTTTCCTACCTAAATAGAGGGTTTTCACGGCGGCGCATCATCACTGCGTCATCTACGGGAAGTGGCCATATTGGAGGTACTCAGCAGGTAAATGAAGCAGAAATGGTGAATTATTGCCGTGTTTTTGGCTGTAACAATCAGTCAGACCATGAAAAACATTTGGAGTTTTATAGACTGCCAAAAGTTGTAGCAAATCAGGGAGAACAGTGTCAATCAGTGGTTAGCGACGCTAAACCAGGATCTACAAGGCAAAAATCTAGACAACATCCAAATTTGTTCGCCCCATTTCTTGTCAGGTAAGTGAATTGTTGATAGCTTATTTTCTAGTGTGATAATCATTCATATCAAGCTACTGCATGTGGCATTATTGACTTAATATAATCACATTTAATAGAATGTTACAGTTGTTAAAATGTAGATCTAAAATGTAGAGCTGTATTTCTCATTGTATTCCAGTTAAAAGCTCTGAACTTTATCTAAAGGATGACCCAGATTGGGTTAGGGTTAAAACCAGGTAGTTGACCATATCAGGATACGAAATAGACGGAAGACTCTCCTAGTCATCATTGATCCAAGACAAGGGAGCCAACTCGTATGGATCATCTGCACCATCAATAAATTCCCTGAATGCCTTTGCATCTATAACACATTTTGACGAGCTTTTCTGTGGTTTTGGACATGTATCCATCGCAGTGTTTACCTATGAGTGCCTCCAATATGGCCGGGCATCCGGGTTACTGAACGGATAAACGTGACGTTGGTGAAAACCCTCCATTCTGTGGCCCACTTAAGATAAACTGCTACGTGTTTGGCCCCTGAACTAAAACGAGTTTGACAACCCTGGTCTAGGAGGTATTTTAGGTTTTAATCTATGGTTATTTGTTATTTAAATCAGGTTTTGAATTAAAAACACAATTCACTGCAGCTTCTTCCCAGTACAGTGGATTAGTAACTAGATGCTGGAATCATCTGCAGCTTTTTTCTCTCTAACGCTGCTGCCCCCTAGTGGACAATGACATGAACAGGTAAAATGTTCTGAAACGCAGTAATTCTCAAATTTGTTTGGCTGAAGTAGTGTTTTTTTTTTGTCCAGCTACAAGATTTTGATAAGAATACTATGAAGAAAATCCACTATAAACTTAATGATGTAATTAAAGTGTTAAGAGACATAAAAAAACATTGGTAAATAAGTGGAATTAAACAGTATTTAGTGCCTCCTCAATAGATTTATTTATCTCCCACCTGGTGTTAGACCAAGCCTCACTTTTGTATTTTCAGTTCATGTTTTAATTAAGATCATTTTCATTATCATTTTTAACCAAAAATCCCCATGTTTTTTATGTTATTTTCCACACACTCAATTTAAGTACCGCCTTGTAGTGTCATTGAGGGCCACTAGATGATAGAGTAAGTCTATTGCTTCAATGTAGAGTTCATGCACTATTTGGGGGGCATGTAAAAAGCATGGATGGGCACACTTATTATTAGTCTAATTTATTATTATTATTTTTTAGCATCACTGACACAATTCCAAACTCAATGAAATAGGCTCGGATATAAACAGACACTGATTTCATAATTGGCACCAAGTCGGAGCACTTACACGTTTTTTTTTTTAAATGTCTTTAAAAAAAGGAAATGCTATCCGTACGGTTGCCGTATCAATATACCGACATTCTATCCATACGCAGCGCCCCATTTGGCCAGTTTAGGTCACGTGACTAAGACAAACCTATTTGGGTTATAACCTAACCCTAAACATAATCCTATCATTTTGAACTTCTTAAAAGATCCTTATGGAACAAAAAGTCAAGTGAGACCCAAAAAAAAAAAACTGTCCCCAAGCTGGAGGATCCGATTGGCTGTATGTCAAGACACGGGACAATCCTGGACCCAAATGAAGGTTGTTACTGATGCCGACTACGATCCAATAACCATCAGACAACATCTGTGAGAGACGGACTTAAAGAACTACAAACATCTCCAAAGGCCTCTTCTCCTTCAATGCCACAAAACTCTTAGTTTGGAGTTTGCACGAGAGAACCAAAGTGGGACACTGAAAGGTGGAAGAAAGTTTTCTCTGATGAGAGAAACAAACAACCTTGATGGTCCTGGTGGTTTTAACATTACTGCATGAAGAGGAAATCACACTTGTGTGGAGGGGGCCCCATCATGGTCTGGGTTGCTTTTTCAATCAATGGAACAATGGAACTTCAGCTTGTGCAGAGGCTGAGGTGTCTCAATCCAAGAACATTTAGTGATGAATGGCAAGGGAAGTTCCAGACAGTGAAGGCCCTCCATGAAGCCATCTTCACCACTTGGAGCAACGTTCCCACTATTCTCCTGGAAACATTAGCATCAAGCATGCCCAAAGACATTTTTGAGGTGATTAAAAAGAATGGAGCAGCTACACATTACAGAGTCCTTTTTTTAAACTTTAAAGTTCTGTTTTAGGGTTGTTTTTTTCAACTATGATCTTAAACTTTTGATGAGCTGCTCAACAGCCTGTTTCAGTTTAATTATTGTTCACAAAAAACAAAATGCTCTCAAATTTGTTTGGCAGTGGCTATCCGTACGGTTGCCGTATCAATATACACACTTCTATCCGTACGCAACGCCCCTATTTGGCCAGTTTAGGTCACGTGACTAAGACTAAACCTTACCCTAAACCAGGGGTGTCCAATTCCGGTCTTCGAGGGCCACTATCCAGCATGTTTTAGATGTTTCCCTCTTCCAACACACCTGATTCAAATGATTAGGATCGTTATCAGGCTTCTGCAGAGCTGGATGAGGAGTTGATCATTTGAATCAGGTGTGTTGGAAGAGGGAAACATCTAAAACATGCTGGATAGTGGCCCTCGAGGACCAGAATTGGACACCCCTGCCCTAAACCCAAGTACGTTTACTTCGGTAACCGTACCAATAGCACCATTGGTTATCCGTACGGCAACTGTACAAATAGACAATTGCAATTTTTTTGTCTCATTCACATTTCTTCGTTTTGCATTTTGAAGCTCAACTTAGAACCTTCTTAAGATCCAAGAGTGCAAAATGTCATTTGACAATTTTTCAACTGGTCTTAAAATTTTGATTAGGAGTGTATATAAGGCAAAACATTTATACATTTTGGACTCAGCATCTAGTTACATTATTGACCAGTTGTAACATTTTGGGTTTTATTACATTTCCGGCTCAGGATTTTTGTTACATTACTGACCAGATATTACATTTCAGGTTTTATTTAAAAAAAAAAAAACAATTCTTGTTACATATTTGGAGCTAATACTGCCGATCAGTGATTGAAATGTCGTTGCAATGATTTTTGTACACATTTGTGGATTGAAGTAGTTAAATTTAATCGTACCACTCACCATCAAAAATAGATAATTCAAGAAAGTTATTAGTCCCTGTCTTAGATATTTTTCTTTTTTCAAATTTGAACTAATGTGATGAGGACTTTTGGAATGGTCCTGACTGTTAAAAAGCAAATCCCAGTGGGGATTTCAATAAAGAAAAATACATCTCAAGTGCTTCAATTGCACTTATAAAGAAGCTTTATTTGATTTGTATTTAAATATATAAAATAAGCATTGTTACATTTATTCCTTTAACTTAGAAAGCATCTGTAATTTAATACAATTTACTGTAAATAGGCCACACTCAGAAATAAATGTATCATTAAATTACTTTTAAATGAGTTTCCATTATTGTGTTAACGCCAAGTCATGCTGTAAACAATGGGATATCTTTCAACGTAAATCTGTGCCCAAGTGTAAAAGGAAATGACAAAATTCTTTCTACGAAAAGACGACATTCAGACATTACCTCTGGTTGGAATAAAGTTTAATTGATCAGTCTGTAAGCAAGACATCTCATTTCATGGCAATGAACCCATTCTGTGGCAGAAGGAATCTGACAAAAGAAAAATAAAAACAGAAAGAAAAAATACAAATGGGTCTTTTAGTGGTGGTTTTAATTCTGTACAAACCCAAAGTATCCCGTAGGAAAAGTGCCATTCAAAGTTACTTAACGTTTGGGCAAAAAGAAAAAAAGAAAAAAAAATTCTGATGAAATGTGGACTTTTTATGGCACAGAATTATTACTTTTTTCTTCACAAGACAATTTTTACAAATTTTTTTTTAATCCAACCAAAACACCATTTCCAATATTTTGTGTACACGTTTTCTTTTTAATATACTTCTAAGTACTGTACTATGACAATTGATGAATACACCTTCGATGACTAAAAGCACAAGGCAAAATTATTCCAAGGTGATGAAGACCAGCGACCTCGGGTTTTTACAGTAAGAACGCATTCGTACTATAATAGTAAAGACAATAATGCAGCTTTTATTGGTTAATGGAACATGATTAGTGAGTAGTGTTTGTTACATGGTTTTACAGTCAACAGGTTGATGAGTAACAATCGTCCAGAAGTTCACACGTTGATCCTCCTTCATTGATGGATGGGGGGAGGGGGGAGGGGCTGATGAATGAGCGATAGACGCCTCAGACGTGTCCACAGCGGTGAGAAGCAATGACCTTGAACTAACACTCGTTACAGCCCAATGACACATGATCGACTCCAACCAATCAGGGCAAGTCATAACGATCTCATTCAGGGGACTATTGTCTCTTTTTTTGGTTGTTTTTATTTTTTTTTAACAGGCTTACTTAAATGGAAGCTGGAGGACTTATTTCAAGGAAATGACATGGTTTTTGGCTAGAATTTCGTGCTAAGGGGAAAAAAAAACCAAGTGGAAACTTGGGTATGCATGCATGCAACTTGTAAATGCTTACGTGCATAAAAAAAATTAAATAAAATGAACTCCAGCATCTGAAGCTAAAAATTACACGTACACTTCCCTGCTGCTACAAACGCTAGCTAAGTGAATGTTATACAAAGCGAGTCCAAATTTGTTTAACACTTTTGCGATCATTTCTGCACACTTTTGGTTATTAATAAACATTTCCATGAACATGCCATTTTTTATGAAGTGCCATAAACAAAGTATAATGTTTAATAAGTGGTATGGTTTGGTTGTTTTTTTAATAAAGGAAAAAAAAGGGGGAGGAAGTGTATAAAAGTGAGAGGAAGTAACCTTGGATGCCACCTAATTGTAGAAGAAGTCACAAAACGGTGAGTGGGGGTGTAGTGTGTGTTGGGGGGGGGGCTGCTAATGTTGATGGAGCTTGCTTTAATATCCAGACTTCCTCAGGTAATCAGCCATTGAATGTGCTTTCTTGTTAAGATTTCCACCATGGACCGCCTCCTTCCCCATGACTATAACCAATACTGGAGCACACAGGAAAAAAAAAAAAAAAAAAAAAAAAGAAATGAACAAAAGTGACGAGCTTCTCCCCCCACCTTACCAAAGGGGAGGGGGGCGGGAACAACGGTGACAGTATCTTACCACTCTTCATTGCTATTAAAAGTTTCCAAGACATTAAAACTGCTCGCAGGAGAAAATCTTTAACAGCAATATTTTCTTTTCTCTTTTTTTTTTTTGCTTTGTCCCTCAATTTTTATCTAAACCAGCGTGAAAACATTAAAAGCCTGAATCCCTCAAGTATTTTGCCATGGAGTAAGCCTTCTTATTCAATCCGCCTCCGTGGACCCCTTCCTTGCCCATTACAAGAACCAAAACTGAAAGAGAAAAAGAGATAGAAAAACAGGGACAGTTAAAAGCAAAAAAAAGGTGAAGGAAAGCCAATAAAAGGGATCCTCCACTGTTTTTACAAATGTGGCCTCAAATCTTTGAAATGTAATTAGAAGATTTATGCCTAACAAATCATTGTTATGCACCATATTTATTTAGTTGATTTAGAGACTGTGTTCCTTTATCTTGAAATCATTGAGAAGCTTTTTCATTGGGCTGCTTTGCTCTAAATAAATAAAAAAATATACAGGAAAAGTTAAAGATGTCATGTAAACCTTTTGTTTACAGAAAGAGGATAAAAACAGTTGACCCCCCCCCCCCCAAAAAAAGAAACCTTTACTCTCCCTTAAACAGTGCACTGACACGCTCTGGTGGCTGAAGTTAGCAAGTACTCATGGACAGATGAAGGACTCCCACTCAAAGGACTTCTGCCCTCAGGGTTTGTGAGTCAACAGTTTGTGATTTAGTTGCCAACTTCAGCCACCAGAGCATGTCAGTGCCCTGCTGAAGGGGAAGTAAAGGTCCCTAAGGAGAGATTTTCTTTCCGCTTCATTGTCTACTACCAAATCACAGAGGTGAAACTGTTGCCCCCTGTGGTCACTCTTTTTTTTTTTTTTTTTGGGGGGGGGGCAGAACAGAACAGTTCCAATCCTTTGATACATCAACATCTTTAACCTTTCCTGATTGTTTAGAGCAACCAAAAGCAGCACAAGTTGTCCTTTTGATTGACAAAAAAAAAAAAAAAAAAAAAGAAAAAAAAGAAAAACTCCACAATGATCTAAAAATCAGGCTGAATGCTTCACTCCAGGCAGTGGAGCCGTATGACATTAATCACGTGATTTCAAGATGGTGGAATACAGGCTCTAAAACTGTAGTCAAATTTTCCAAAGGCAATAAAACGAAAAAGGTGCATAATAATGCGTATTGTTAGTCATAGATCTACTAATAAGTACATTTCAAAGGTTTTAGGCCAAACGTGTAAAAACAGTGGAGGATCCCTTTAAAGGAGTTTGTAAAGCAGGGATACACAAGTCTGAGCCCCGACACCAAAGAATGTGATGTGAAAGTTTACATTTGCTTTAATATTGCACCAAAAAACCAAATAAAAGTAAAAGAGTAAAGTTTGACAGTTGAAGTACAGGTTGTAATATCTGGAGGTTTGGTGTGTTTGATGATGTCATGAAAACTTCTCCAGCCTTTGCTGCTCTTCATGAGATCAAGTGTTTAGGTAGAGATGGTACGTCATCATGTTGATAGTTTTATGTGCAACAAAAACCAAGATCTGCAGCAGTTTACATGCAGTCAAACATTGAGGGCCTCCGATTTTCTGTGATCGCGGAAAAAGATGAAAACAAAAACAGAATTTGTGTTCCGAGACAGAAAAAGAACATTTCTCTGTATTTCATTTGTTTTTTTAAAATCGGACGCCAACATGATACGAAGAAAAGGAAAAAAAATAATTAAAAAAAAGCATGTTTAGGGACAATGTCACACATTCACAAAGTATTTTTCACCAAAAAACTAGTGATTGAATGTCTACAAATTGTGACAAATGGACAAAAATGTCAGTCTTGCAGTACCTGTCAAGGTTTCAGTAGTGATCATGTTACCCCGTGATTAGAAATTAATAGAGATTCATCTGAAGTGTGTTTTTAATGTGTTGGTTCAGATTATTATGACTGCATTCAAATGTGAAAATGCAGGTTTAACTGATGATGTATTAGCTAAACTGGTGATTATTTTATCTGGTGACAGGTCACAGCTTAATTATCCAAATTATGTAAATTCTCTGAAACAAAATGAAAAATGCTGTTTGTATTAACCATATTTATAATGTTTGCTACCATTTCGGGTACTTTGTGTACCGTGACAGAAACCTTAACCTTAAAACAGAACCTAGAAAATTTTTAAACTGAAAGTCGGAGGCCCCAAAATCAGCAACATTAATTATATGGTGCAGAACCTGTGCTACCTTTGACTGGTGCTCGCGTTATTACTCGTGTAAAGTGCAGCATGCAGAGCAGGAAAACAGGAGATGAAAAGCTTCAACAGAAAATGGAAATAATAAGGGAAAAAAAAGCTTGGAATGGAAAATAAGAACTTTTTTTTTTTTATTACTATAGTGATGTTTCTCAGCTTGAATTGGAGAATGTTTGCATTTCCCCTCTGAATTCTCATGTTTAATACAAAGAAATGAGGCCATCGGCTTCCCTAGCATGCATGAAGTAGATCTGATAAGGCCTTCATGTTTTTCTACGGGCTAAAGTAATTGATAACCTAAGAAAAACAAAGGCAACAAGGACCACAATGGCAAACAGACAGGAGAAGGCTAACCACGGCATGCTAAGCTAATGGGCTAATATGGCAGCTACGTCTATTAGCCTTTTATAGAAACATGTGCATAGCCTTTAGCATTAGCAGAGGTATCTGAAATGCAAAGCTTGATAGAGTGAAGAATATTCATCAGTTCCGCAAGTTTAAGCTTCATAGAAGTTGAAACTTGCTTCATAGAGTAATTATAAGTAACCTCGTCATTAAGTTCCTCATCAAAAAGATCTTATAACTGAAACAGAATATCTTTAGATTTCCATAAAGACTGGCACAATATGGCTAAATGGGAACATTTAAGCCAATCTGGGAAAAGTTCTCATGACAAACATTAAAACCTATAAATCATAAGAAAAACTAATTCTGTACTTTACAAGACAAATACCATATGTCAAGGTTTCATTTATTCAGATGACTTTTTTCCCAGGAAATTTACTTTGATCTCCTGACATATGTCAACTGTCGCTTTGATGTGTCCTTAACTTCCGCGTAATAATTACAGCAAGTGCTTTTTGAATAATATGTTAAGGTTTCATTTATTTAGACAACTTTTAACATATTATTCAGAAGACAAAAATTATTTGCTGGAATTACTACTTGGAAGTCAAGGACACAACAAAGTAAGCAAGTCAAAACATCTCAGGATATCAAAGTAAATTTCTGGGAAATAAAGTTGTCTGAATAAATGAAACCTTTACATATTTGTCAACTTTTCTCAGTTAATTTACTTTGATCTCCTGACATGTTTCGACTGGCAACTGCCAGTCTTCTTCAGAGGCATTTCCTGATAGCTTTGATGCGTCATTGACTTCCGCTTAATAATTCCAGCAAGCTCCATTTGTCTTCTTTTTGAATAATATGGTTTCATTTATTCAAATAACTTAACACTTCCAAAAATACAAAAACAACTTGCTGGAATTATTCAGACCCACCAGGAATTTGCGATCGCAACTATTAATGAAAATTCAGCGCAGCCTTGCCATTCTGTCCAAACACCACAACTTTACCAATCTGACTAAAGAATCCAGTCGATTCGGCAGGACAACATGGCTGAAGTCCGTCCGCCTTGTGTAAGTCACATCAACATCCGAAGCCGGCAGCCACCGGATGTCCCCCGGTGCAAGCGGAATCACCATATAGTCTGGTTACAGACTGTCGCAATAGCCAAACTGACTCTTTGAAGCAAAATAGCATCAAAAGTGTCTCACGAACACAACCGTTAAATGATCTCCTGCTGCTCTAGAAGGACTTTTAAAGAAAAAAACCTAATTAAACCTCTACTATTATATATGATCTTTGCTAGAGCTTCATTGCAGGTACTGTCTAAAAAGGTAGCAGTGGCCATATCATTGGTGCTTGCGCCCCCTGGTGGCATCTCCACGCACAAATTTACAAATTGCTGAACACATGAGACTCTTATGCAGCAACGGTGAACTTAAACTGATTCTCTGTAATATTCTCTTTACATGTGATGGAAATAATCCATATCTTGTTAAATTATTGTAAATCTGAGCTCTTTTCTGTATTGTTATGAAATTATTCAAAGGGAATCAAGTTTTTTGGAAAGTTATAGAAAATAACACCTTGAAATGTCGCAACTTTTGCCACATTTTTTTAAAAGCTGCCACAAAATCTGGCATTTTAGGCCGCAACAATCACAGAAAATGGCCGCAAAATTCTGGAAGAACCGATTATTATGCGGAAATGAAGGACTCAAAGCAATCGACAGATTGATGAAATGTCGAAGATCAAAGTAAATTTCCTTAAAAAAAAAGTCATCTGAATAATATGTTTAACTTTCATTCATTCAAACAGAACTTGATGGAATTGACATTACAAAGGTCTAACACCTTTTATTTTAGCGTGATTACGTTTTATTTACCTTTGCCAGCCTTTCCCACAGAGATATTGTACGTAGGTTCTCCTCCTTGGCTCTTTGTCCGGATGTCCATCGTCCAGTCGCCGTCATCGTGGAGGCTGTCTCGGAGGACTGAACACTTCTTAGAGCCGAGGGTGAGACCGCTGGTGTAAAAGGTCTCTCTGTCCTTACCAATGAGGACATCTATTTCCTGAGACTGGGGAGGGACAAAAAAAAAAAAAAAAAAAAAAAAAAAAAAAAAAAAAACACAAACAATGAGAACCATTTCCAAGAATCAAAAAACACTTCCTGCAAAGTAGTCATTAGAAACTGACAAAGAAATTCCATCTACTTTTGCTGCAACTCTTAATTTGTGAGGTTATAACTTAACTCAAAGATTTGATTCCTCATATAAAACTAAATAAGCAGGCACTTGGAACTGTTGTAGAGTCCATGTTTGATTTATCTTTAAAATAAGTGAAAACACTTCATTTGTTTATAGAGTTTAGTGATGCAGGGCTATTAAATTGAATATTTTTCAAATTTAAGATTGAGAAATAACCTAGTAGACAAACTGGACAGACTTATTAATATTCTGTCCAAAGCTGTCAGTTTTCGTGAAAGCAAAAATAAAATGCGTACTGAGGCCCTATGCAGTTATGTCACATATTCTTTAATCCTTGGATGCCAAAATATTTTTATTTAATCACACAGGGTCAGACTTTATCAAGTTTGAGAGACGGAAAAAACAGCAGTCACTTTCAGAAATTAAATGGGTTGTATAAACCAGAATATAGACTCAAATACTTTGAGATTATGTATTTTCATTATATTTATCCCCCCTAAAAATTGTATTTGTAGGTAGATAAACACTTAACAGCAGCTCTGTCCATTGGGTGAATGTGGTTAATACTGTGAAGCGCTTTCATTACTTGGGTGGTATTTAAAGTGCTACATAAGTCAAGTTTAGTCTGTTTTATGGGGAAAAAAATACCATGAAATTGCATCATATGAACGAGGATATATTCTGCAAATAATTGCTGAATCAAACATGCTGATTCCTTTAAGACTTCTGAAACGTGCAAAAGATGACAAATTATGAATATGAAACTCAATGAACGAATTTGGGAAGTCAAGTAATCTGACTACGACCGGGTCTTCCATTTTCGGCCCGATTAAAGCTCTATCCAGCGTACATCATTGTATATATTTCATATATTGGCCGATATGTTATTCAAAAACCCCAATATTGGTTAAAACCCACGGGCTCCATTTTGCACCAAGCCCTGCAAACTCTACAAGTTGATCAGTTTCCACTTAATTAAAAAAAAATGTTTTATAGTTAATCAAAAACATTGAAATTAGTCTAAAAATGTCAGAAACTAGATATTTGATTTTTCTTCTATAAATCAAGGCCATTTCCTAAAGATAGCAAAGACCTAGTGCTGGACCAATATAACGGTCTGAGTAACGGTATTCATACTGAGATTGTTAACGCAAATACTAGTATTACCTGTACCCGCAATCAGATACAAATATGCTGCCATCATTTGATGCGGTCACTAGCTGACTCTGAACACCGGGGGCTACTTCTTCCCATGCCTATGAATGAAAAGCCCCGAGTCATGCTGGCTGTGCGTGAGCGTGCGTGTGAAACTGGAAACAAATCACAGCCGTTGGTGTGATTTATTTGTTGCCAATGTCATTGTAGTACAAATGTTCGGTGATATGTGTTTTAAATACAGCCAGTGAAGAAGAAAAAGCAGCAGCTTAACGTGAGCTAATCAAAGCAGCCGCGCACACAAAAGCATGCACATTGCACGCTGCCCTGAAGCCGCTTCTTTTAACATCAACATTCACCCACGTAACGTCACCCAACGGACTCAAATGTTGAATAAACGCGTGTTTGTTGAAAGATTATGTGCAATAATGCCCACATTAAGTGATGCTTTAATGAGAACCACACGCGGTCTAATCCCGTTATGTTCCCATAGCAGAAACAGGCCGTTACCAGCTAGCATAGGAAGCTAACCCGTTAGCCCGTTATTCATTAATTCCCACCAGGAAAAAAATAACCAAATTACACCAGTGCACGTCTGAGCAAATAAACACATAATTAGAGGTAGTGTTAAGTACATTTTGGAGCCACCGGCACAGGCCTGACGTCTTACCGTGATGTTGTTGAATGTACCACCGGCATGTGCTGCCCAAACGTATTTGGCATCCGTGTAGCCAACAATGGCGCTATCCTGACAGCTGCCATCGGCCATCAGGTTCTCCACGTAGCTTTGCCAAGACATGTTGGGGGGGAAATTGGTGCTATGTAAAAAAAATCTACTAGAGTTGAGAGTAAAGTGGCGGAGGTGAGAAGAAGAAAGAGAGAGACAGACACGGGCCGGAGAGGAAAAGCTAAGCGTCTCCAATCTGAGCCACACGTCGACGCCGACCACCGCGGAGGAGGCTGGGCAGCAGAGAAAGGAGCCTCGGCTGGGTGTAGTCCCCTGTCAGATCCCTCCGCCACAATGAGCCGCACGACGCTTTTATGGGCAGCGGAGGAAGAAAAGAGCCGCTCAGCATCATCATCATCATCAGCATCATCATCATCATCATCATAATCATCATCATCAAGCTGCGCTCAAATCTCAGCAAACACACTGATATAATATCTCTGCATTTTATTATTTATTTCACCACAGGGTGTTTTCATGTGTGTTTTGTGTAGATATGATGACAAAGGCTGTCACTGTAGATAACATTACAACACTGTGTCAATACAAAAACAGCCTGCATCGCTCAGGATGAGCTGGATGGAGTCCATATATGATGCTGCTCATCATCCTATCAATATTATTAGTATTAATAATATTAGAAGAAAAAATCTAATCACAGATGGATTGATTTCTAGTAAATAAGAACAAAGAGTTTATTCTCTATTTCTGTTGTTTTGGAGTCATTTTGTATATATGTTTGCTCATTTTGTGTATTTAAAAAAAGATGAATTATCAAATATCTTTAAATCATTTGATTTAATCCAATCAAAGCATTACCATGTTTTAAGAGTCTTTTTGTGTATTTTGTTTTCGTTTTGTGTGTATTTGGAGTCATTTGTCATTTATATATTTGCTCATTTTGTTTATTTTCATTAATTTTTGGGGTAATTTTATATATATCTTTTGCTATTTTTGTGTATGCATAAATTAAATTAAATTGCTTTGTGTGTTTTGGGAGTCATTTTGTGTGATTTTCTTGTAGTTTCGCTGTCCATTTTTGTTGTTTTGTATGTTATGTGTCATTTTGTGTATTTTTACTTGCAATATTTTAGCATTTTTTTTTTTAGGGCCGCACAAAATTATGTTTTGTCATATTGTTAATTGTCAAATTTTGTCAAATTCACGTGAATTCAGGGGCTGCAAACTGGACGAAGTCCAAATATGCTGCTCATCTCCAGCCATCCTATCAATATTTTTAGCATTAATACTAGAAAAAAATCTAATCACACAGATTGATTTATTTTTAAAAACGGACAAAAAAGTGGTAAAAAGGGTTCAAAGTGTCAATATTGGCTTAAAAGGGGCAGAAATGGGTGTCATTTAATTTGGCATGAAAAATTGTGAATGTAGTTAAATTGGCAAACTAAGCATGAAATATGGTGAAAAGTGACATTAATGAGTCAACATATGTGACATTATGTGGAAAAGTGGTGGAAAGGGTTTATAAGTGCTGAAAATGTCTTAAAATTGAAAAAAAGTGCAGAAAAGAAATTGAAATTTGATGGAGAAGTGGCAGAAATGAGAGTAATGTAGCAAAAATGCATAAAAAAAGCAAAAATATGGCAAGAAAAAGTGATGAAAATATGGATCGATATGGATAGGATAAACCCTTTGAGATGAACCATCTCGTTTTGAACGGGGTCCACAGAAGCATTTAAACAAAAAAGAGATGCACAAGACCGAAGCAGCTGTTCATGCATTTCACAGAATACAAACAATAATACATAAAGGCCAACATTACAGTACGTTACATTCCAATCACACCATACACACAAACACGCAGGGCTCTCAACTATTGGAGGTCATATAAGATTGAACAACATTTAAGAAATAAACTAACAAATATAAGATATGAGCAAGAAAACTCAAAAACATGCATTTACATACATTTTGAAGGTATTGCACAAGAGCATTTTTAAATAAATTAAGGGAGGTTATAGTGCAGGTAGAGGCAGGAAGATCACTCCAATCAGAGGGGGCTTTTCAATAAAGAATGTTTGAGAGGTGTGTCTCAAATTATAGGTAGATCTAAAAGGAATTAAATATTGTTTCAAATAGTCAGGATAACTCAATGAATGCGTTTAAAAATAAAACGTAACCAGTGCAGTTGTCGTCCAGAGGAAGGAGTATAAGCCAGGCCAGTTTACAGCAGACAGTGGTTGGTTCTGAAGGGGCAGCGGAGAATGAACCTGTAATAAACAACACTGAGTGACTGCAGATTAGTAAGTGTGATAAATTATATCACCGTAATCTATAATAGGAAGTAATAATTGAGTAATAATCTTTTTTCCTATTAGGAAACTAAAGCAATGAATTGACCCATAAAGTAATTTTAAAAGATATGGATAGATAGATAGATAGATAGATAGATACTTTATTCATCTCCAAGAGATATGTGATTTTGTTTGTAACAGAATAAATATGAGAGGTAAAATAAAGAGTGGAGTCAAGCATAAGACCTAGATATTTAATGTGCTCTACTGGTATGATAGGTGACGTATCTAGATAGGTAAGATCAAGCTCACGGGCAGATATTGAGTGAGATTTTGTTTGATTGAGTTGTAGTTTATGATCTTGAAGCCAAAGCTGCATTGTATCAAAGTCATGTTGAAGTGATTGCTGAATATCGGTGATGTCAGACTTTAATTACTGTATCGTCTGCATACAGTTAAATATTACAATCTGTGCAGGTGAGAGGGAGATCATTGATGAAGATTGTGAACAAAAGAGGACCAAGTGAGGAACCCTGCGGCACACCTTTATCTATACCTTGAAAATCTGAAAAGCTACCTAAAGAAAACACATTGCTGGCGATGATGTAGATATATGAGTTGAACCAGAGAAGAGAGTATCTGTCAAGACCATGAAGTTTGTCTAGTAGGAGATAGTGATCAACCATGTCAAATGCCTTGGTAAGGTCAATAAATAAAGCACCAGTAAAAAGGTTTTTGTCAAAGCCAATGAAAATATCATTAGTGAATTTCAGTAAAGCAGAAGTTGTCGAGAAATATTTTCTAAATCCAGATTGTAGTGGTGATACCAAATTATTGTTGGATAAATGGTCAGAAAGTTGATTAAAAGCAATCTTCTCATAGACTTTGACAATGCAGTTAATGATTGAAATTGGTCTAAAGTTATGAATGTTGCTCGGGTCACCCTTTTTAAAATATGACATGTTTGGTGTAGTTGCAGAAAAAGGGTAAAAATAAACAAAAATGGGCTCAAATTGTTCAGAAAATATTTAGTTGTTATGGACTATTTATGTGCTTCAACAATGGGTTTATAATTCCAACAAACAACAAGCTTTAAAATTGCATTATTCAGTCAAAATAACAGAGTGGAAACTTTTATTAGAGCAGGGGCCACAAAAATGTCACCGTCTGGATTGGAGGGCCACATTATCAATATATTTAATATTCATGTCAGCATTGAAAACAATGACCGATCTGAGCATTAAAACATGAAAGAACAGAGGGTTTATTCACTTTTTTGGAGTCACTTTGTACATATCTTGGCTCATTTTGTATATTTTAATTAATTTTTGGGGTCATTTTGTATATTTCTTTTGCATGTTTTATGCAATTTTAAATTGACAAATTAGCAAATATCTTTAAATCATTGAATTTGATCCAATTAAAGTATTTCCACTCATTTAAGGGTTTTTTGTGTGTTTTGAGAGTCTTTTTTGTGTATTTTGTTTTTTCATTTGTGTGTACTTGGAGTCATTTTGGTGTTTTTTTTTTATTGTCTTTTTTGCTCATTTTGCATATTTTCATGTTTGATGTGTGTTTTTCTTGTCGTTTTGTGTATGTCTGTTGTCATTTTGTATTTATTTTTTGTATGTATTAATAAACAAATACATAAACTATCATTTCCATCCTGGACAAATAATTGTGAAAAACAAAATAATGAATAAACAAACAGTGGCGCACCTGAAAAGTCCAATTGCTACATTTTTCTTTCTAACTTTTGCTTATAATGATGGAACTCCTTGAATAGTAAACTTTATGGCCACTGGGGGCAGTGTTCTCCATCTTTGTGACTGTCATGTCAAAAGAGTAAAATTCACTAATGGAATATAAAAGATATTTTCAGATATAAAAATATTTTTCTTTCATTCCTGGTTTTCAAATACTCTGTATTGCTTACATTACAGATACATGAGATACACATACATATATTTAGATTTTCCGTTTATTTTAAGTAATTTTGTTTTAATTTTTAAACCTATTTTTAAATTTTACAAAATAAAAATGCATTACTCTTTACTCTTGTTTATCTCTATAATTTAAACCTTTTTCCCCCCAAACAAAATCTCATACAAATTGAAGCTGCTTTTGAAAGTATTTGAAATCAAACTATAAAATAAATGTAAAAAAAAAAAAAAAAAAAAAAAAAGATAATCCAGCACTTCTGCCTTTGAATTTCAACAATATTTCACTTCCACGACAATATTCAAGCAATAAATGCCAAATCTCACTCCCTGCAGGATCTCTACTTCACAATTTATTCATTTTGTGACCACTGTTTTTTGTAATTTAAGGCAATTTTGTGGGAATGTTTCTATTTTATGTCCACTCTCATGTGATATATGTATGTGAAAATAGCAAGCCCCTGCAAATATTCAGGAGTTTCAATGAATAGATGAATTTGGCTGGGCAAAATTTTATTTGATTTATTTTACAATTTTACCACAAACTAACAATTAATCTAATTAAAATACCGTATTATTATTTTTTAATATTATCATAATTCTACTGTAATGTGTGCACTTGTATTTAATTGTTATTTAATTAACAGTCTTTTACTTAAGTATGCACGTTTTCTTTCTTTCTTCTTTCTTTTCTTTGTTGAGTGTTTCCCCCTGAGATCAATAAAAGTAATTCTGATTCTGAAAATAACTGACACTGGGTTTGCCCTTGAATGTTGGTTAAAAACTGTCTAAATATTTTAATGTAAATGACCAGGAACCTTTTTTTAAGTTCACGTGTCCAAATATCACTGAAAAGTACATGCAGATTGATTTTTACCCTGATGTAACTTTGTAAAGTTACGTTTTCCGACAGTACGTGAAGGCAGCAGCAGGCAGGATTCTCTAACGTGTCTTACGTAAACATCCGTGCGCAACACTCGCTCGTACCCACGATGCAGCGCGCGCTCCAAACAACATTAGCCATCTTGTCAGTAGTGAGTGAGGGAGGACTACAGTCGCCCTACCGATTATCAGTCGTCTGAATCGTGTAAATATCGAACAAATCTTACGTTTCTGCCGCGGTTATCGGTGAAGTGAGCGGCGCTAATAAAGCTACGCAGCCGGGCTGAGACGGGACTGCGGGGCCCGCTTTGAGGACGATGTCTCACCTCCTGGTTCCAGCTTAGCGGGGAGTGTGAGGTGCTACAGCTAGCTGTGAGTGGAGGGCTCGGGCCCTCCTCAGTCTGGAGTAGCTCCTGCTGCGGGACTTACGCACTCCGACGGCGGGGACTGGAGCACCAGCGACCCGGGGCCGCTAGCAGGGCCGGTCCAGACCGAGCCAGGGTCCAGGATTGTAACCAGTGACATGACACGCAACAGGAGCCCGTAAGAGGACGAGGATGGCGCCGGTTCATCTGGATTACAGATAAAGGTTAGACTTTAAAACTAGTTTGGACTCTCCTTCTCGTTCCGTCCCCCGAACCAGCAGCTGTGTCAACATGTCCAAAATGCCGGCGAAGAAGAAGAGCTGCTTCCAGATCACCAGTGTGACCCAGGCCCAGGTGGCGGCCATCGGGGCCACGGACGATACGGAGAGCCTGGAGGACCCGGACGAGTCCCGGACCGAGGACGTGTCCTCGGAGATCTACGACGTGTCCCGGGCGGACTACGAGCCTGTGTGTGATGGCAGCTCCTCAGAGGAAGGCCTGAACAATGTGGGTGAATCTGAGGTCAGCGGTGCCAACGCGGCCGCGGACTTCAGGAAGGGGTCCGTTGGTCCTGCTCAGCAGCAGCAGAACTCCAGCATCTCAGCCAGTGTGTCCGTGAATGCATCACAACACCCCCCTCCTGCTGCAGCCCCCTCACCTGCCAGCTCCACCGTGAGCTGCACCTCCAGGTTCAGGGTCATCAAACTGGACCACGGGACCGGGGAGCCTTTCCGCAGGGGCCGCTGGACGTGCACCGAGTTCTACGAGAAGGACTCGGACAGGACGGTGGACAGCATCAGGCACCCCACCACAGCGCCCCCCCCAGAACCCGTGGCGGACCGAGACAGTGGGATTGGGCTCACAGGGGGGTCTGCAGCCACTTCGGTGACACACTCGGGTCAGGGTTTGGCCCCCATGGCAGACACGTCCGGATCGTTACCTCGCATGCATTCTGTGGAGTCTTTACCACCGCAGCAGGTCCACAATCAGAGCTACGGGGGTCGTCCGCAGGCTGCCGTGCACAGCTCATTTTCCAACATGAAACCCTCAGCTGGTCTGGCTCAAGGTCTCGCCGTGCTTGGACAGAACGGAGTTTCCCATGTACAGAAGTCCCCCAACATGCCTCCTGTGTCTTACTCCCAACAACAACAACAACAACAACAACAACAACAACAACCGCCCCCCCAGCAGCAGCAGGTGGTTCCTCTGGGCCACCACCTGAGCAGCCCGTCGTCCGGACTCATGCAGACTGAGTTTTACCAGCAGCCAAAGACTGGACTAGTGGCTCCTGGGCCAGCTCTCCCCCCATCAGGACCACCACCAGCGTCCGTCCTCCCTCCATCAGGGGCGTCGGTTCCAGTTGAAACCAGCGAGGCAGCCCAACCGGTGCCCCCCTCCCTGATCATGGGGATGGGGGACCCAGGAGGCTCCAATCTGATTGGTGGATTGGTCGGTCAGTTCGTCGCTGCCGGATTACGAAATGTGCCTGCTTTCTCTGTGAGCCCCAGTGTGCCCCCCACCACTGTGCCCATCACCGTGTCCAGTGCCTCCAGTGCGTCCGTGCCAATTGCCACAGCTCCCAGTTTGCCTCCATTCAGCACCAGGATGACCCCCCTGGGGGTCCAGAGCCTGCACATGGCTGGGTTTGGTCTGATGGACAGCAGTGGTGTGAAGAGGCTGGAGGGTCTCCATAGTTCCCAGTCTGCTGCTGGTTTCTCTGGTAAAGACGGGGTGAGGCCCCCCCTGATGTCTGAGAGCCTCCAGCTGACCACACCCACTGTCAACAGCCTGTTTGGAATCCACATACCTGTTGACGGGGAGGAAGACAGGTATGTTTCTGCTCCGCACGTAGCCACAGCAACACAGATCATGTTGTTTAGCATTAACATTAGCATCAATGTAGCCTGTGTGGGGCTGTGTGGGATTTCCCCCTCATTGGGAGGGAGGGGCTTGCTGATATTACTGAGGCACAGGAAGGAAATATGTTTGTTATTTCACTGTCAACATGCATCACTTCAGTGTATTATTTTAGTTTGGAGGTTATAATTTACATCTTTGATAAATGTTCTGAAACTTATCCAGCTGAGGTTTAATTATTACAACTGCGTAATAGGGTTACATTCAAATAAAAAATAAAAAATCTGGGCACTATAAGATTAAATGTTATGAGATTAAAGTTGTAATATTTAGTGATTAAAGTCATAATATTTGAAAATGAAGTTGTAATAAAGTCATAATTGTAATAGAATAAAGTCGTAATTTTATTATAATAAATTTGTAACATTGTGAGATTAAAGACATATTTTTATTAGATGAAAATCTTAATATTTCAAGATTAAAGATGGATATTTTGAGATTACAGTTCTAATTTTATGAGAATAAAGTTTTAATTTTATTAGATTAAATCTTAATTTCAAGTTTAGTCTTAATATTTTGAGAATAAAGTCATAATTGTATTAGATTAAAATAGTGATATTTCAATATTTAAGTCTGAATATTTTGATAATAGTCTCGACAACATCTTTAGAATAAAATTAAGTCATTTCCACAAAAAGATTAATTTGTAGCCATATGTTGATGTTTGGCGAAAATGTTACTTTTCCAGTTTTTTTTTCTTGCTTAACAGATGGCGTCACTTGGTCGCACACTGAGCCACTGTTTGTTCTTTATTTCTTCTTCTTTTTCTCATGTTTTGTGTGTAACACATCGATTGTAGCAGCTGACTATTAACAGCAGCACAGAGAGACTTTTATAGTTTTTATTATTCAGGGGGAAGTCATAGTTTTGCTGTCAAGATTATTTGTCGTGTGTGCGCGTGTGTGCGTGTGTGTGTGTGTGTGTGTGTGTGTGTGTGTGTACAGTACAGTTAGCTTAGTGATCTGTTAGCTTTGGAGCTCCTCATGTGAGGATATATAACCATTCTCAACCTTCTTTAATGAGTCACTTCCTGTTCCGGAAAACACTTTCTAATATAAACACGAGGCAGAGCGCCTGATCCTATTAGACATTGAACATTTATTGTTGTCAAATCCATTTGTTAAAAATGTGCACGGTTTATCTGCATGTTTACTTAAGTATCACCAATGCATAATGTTATATATTTTACTTTTTTTTTGTGTAAATCGGTTAATCATGAACACTCAACATTTCAGTTCCTTCTTAAACTAATCTTGTCCTTTTTTTTGTACATTCATGCGTGAGGGGAAACGACTCAGCAGCTAAAACGTTTGGAGTGGTTTTTTATTTAGCCACTTCCTCTCTGTGCCGCATCTTTAATCAAAAGATCTCAGTATGTTGTGCACTGGAGGGACGTTGTCTTTTTGTTGTTAATTAAATACGTTTTTATTTATTTAATTTGATATTTATTTACATTTAATATTTTTTTAAAATTCAAATATATATATTTTAAATAATGTAAATATAAAATAATATATTGTTTTTTATTCAGAAAATCATTGAATATTTGTTGAATTCATTTTTGTTTGAAACAATTATATAATAATGAAAAAATATTTTAAAATGTAATTTTTGAAAAATTTATTTGATTAAATTTGATCTAATTTTTGTAATTTACGTCCCTCTAATCGCTTGTTAATGAAGACAAATTTTGTGTAAATGTGTATATTTTGTGTTAATGGTCCTAAAATATGGAAATCATTCCATATCGATTCTCAAATAGGCTGAAACACAAGTAGTACACAAACAATACTGCCTGGTTTATTAAAATATCAGGTTTATCAATATAGATCTTAATTATTCACTGCTGAGAATAAACAGTACCTAAATCTAGGGATGCACCGACATGAAAATTTGAGGCCGAAGCTGAATAAAATATAAACGCTTGGCCGAATATCGAATGCGGTTGTTAAGTTTGTTTTTTTTTTTTTTTTTTTTTTTTTTAAATAGTGCATGAATAGCCTAGAATACATTTTTAAACATGTTTTTTTTTTTTTAAAGAAAGCAAATGTTTATTGAATATTATGACATTTTTTAAATATTCCAGTTGCCTTTGCTTTTCAAAAAAGCACAACAAAGTTTTTCATTTATATTAGCCTTTCAAATAAAACAAAACATGCATTCCAAAAAAAGGTAAAGTGCATTAAAGGGGAGGTATGATGAAAAAAAAATCACTTTATAATGGTTTTGCTACAGTGATATACATCCCTTTGGCCTCATTCAGAGGGCCATGAACCATCCGAACAGTACGTTATAAGTGCATAAAGAAAAATGCGTTTAACTAGACATGACGTATGTAGAACTGACGTACTGAGTCAGGTGCGCTATCAAGCTTTCAGCATAACACCGCATCTGGAATATCCAACTGATCTGATGTCACGTGAGTAAGCTCACCTCTGGCGTTAACAGCGGTGAACGACATATTCCTCACACAAGACATAGATAAAGAGACCTCCATAAACAACAGTACCTATTTATCTTTAACTTTGGGGCCTTTTCTCTGTGTGTGTTGCCATCGCAAATTTGCGAGTGGAGTGTGTTTGTTTACCTTCCACTTTTCTATAGCAGCGTACTTCCTACGGGCACTGCACTAGTCATTAACGATGATGATAATGCCATTTTCATTTCATTTCAGTGAATTCCACATTTTGTGTTCGTTTTCTGTCATCATGGAAAATCAGAGGCCCTAACTTTGTTCTCTCATTGTTTTATCCAAGTTTAAATAACTGTAATTTTAGATCACGCTTAATATTATATATGATCAATTCCATTTAGTAAATTCCCTGTTTTTTCGTTTTAGTTGTCGTGGAAAGTTTCCAACTTTAACATTTCTGAAATGTGATGATTTTTGTTTGTATTATTTTTAGATTGAAGTATTTATGCTTGAATATGATAATTATTCACATTTACTCCCAATTTCTGGTTAATTTGGAAAAAGGATTCACATG